>NC_072737.1:73545010-73845010 GCF_026930045.1 Uloborus diversus | reverse complement strand
AATTGAATGGAAGGATTCAGTTTAATTAACTCAATTTGAATGTGCGAAAAAAAATAAACAAATAAAAAAAATAATTTTACAAACTAAATAACATCATTCTTGGACTAATTAAATCCTAAATATCTATCTTTTAAAAAATTAACTTTTTGCAAGTTGGTAGTTTCACTGAATTCTAGTTTTCTGCTGATGTACTAGTTATCGTTATAAGAAACTCCGTAGTACTTTTCAATGGCATATTATTTTTTAAGGTTTACTGATTCATCGAACGAATAGTGTTGTGCATCCTTTTGAATTAAAATGTAATATTGAGAAAAAAATATTCGAACGTTTTTGCAGAATGCATTTTAATTCCAGATATCACCGCAAATGTTTGAATTTTTAAATGATCATTCTTGCATTTTCTGAAATATATGGCAGCAGCGCTTATCTGTCTCGTCACTGTATCATGTAACATCTTTAAATGTTTTCCAACGAGCAGCCGTTACTTCATTTTAATAATAGGTGGAGATGTATTTTCTAAAAATAGAGACGTTCTCCTTTGTTAAGACTGTATTTCTATTATCTTACTTCTTAAACTTGGATTCTTGTGTTGAGTGCACATTCAGCAGAGTACTCATTTTGCTTTACTCACTTTTTTTCTTTTTTAATAATTCTTTAAATTGGAAGCATCTTTATAAAGACCTTTAAAAAAGTATTTTTCTAAGTAAACAGAAGGTCTACAATGTAATATTACAGGTATTTTTCACCCTTTATATTTTTAATCAATATAAAATGCCTACATATTCAAAATTGCTCATGAAAATTTACATTAAATTAAATAAGTTTTAAATATTAGCAGTCTTTTAAAATGTTACATTAGTCACAGGCAAACTGTTACGTTAGTCACAGCTCAAATGTTACGTTAGTCACACTAATTATTTTATATCTACTGATACTAAAATAAATATTTTGCACTTTTTAAGTAGATATGACACAGATGTAAGAAAATAAAAAGTTCTGTTTGGTTCAATCATCTGGTTTAGTTTTTAAGCAGAAATTAGTACATTTTCGTGACTAACGTAACGTTAATATTTTCATTGAAAAAAACAAACTAATTAAAAGACTTATCTTATAATGTATGCAAAAAGAACTGTCAATTTTATTGGGCCAACATCTATTCATTTAGAATAAACATAGTTCTTTTAAAAATTTGCAAAATATTTTACATTACACAAGAAAACGTAGACGCATGTTTTTTGCACATGCTAAGCCTTTTCTACAATCTCGCACGTTTAGAGCCAGAAGAAAAACACCGAATGAAATTTTTGCAAACTGTTATTGGATTTATGTACTAGAAAGTATGCTGAATGAAATGATAGGTCACAATTAAGGCTTTGTGGGAAAAAAATTTCGGAGGTTGAGGTTGACATTTCTATGGAATGACCCTGTCCTACTTCTAAAAAGTTGAAGGAAGTAAACTATTTTTTATTCATAAAATTAAATTGTTCGAAAGTCAGTGGCTACAAGTCATTCTAATTGCACGAAAGAAATGTGTTTTTGTCTATTTGGAAATTATTTAGGATATATCTTGTGCGTGCATATTCGAAATTATTATTTTAAGTTGCAAAATAAATAGAAGGCAATAGGTGGAAATGTACATGAATGTAAAAATTTCATTTCTTAATTTAAAAAAAAAATCGATAGAAAGTTTGATCTATCTTCTATACATATAATAAAATAAGATGTTTGTGTGTGTGTGTGTATAATAAAATAAGATGTTTGTGTGTGTGTGTGGCGCGCATCCCGGGTAAGGCCTAGAAAGATGAAATTTGGTATACAGGTGTAGTTTTTGCTGAAGTTGTGAACCTCGGGCTTCGATTTTTGATATTTTAATTAGAAAAAAAGTTATTTTATGTTTTATGTGATTTTTACCACTTTTTAGTACTTTTAACCTCACAGACCCCGCACCAATCGCGCCAGACAAATATTTTTTTGTACTATAGTGTCGGAAATTTAATTTTAAATATGATGAACGAAAAAATTTTGAAAATAGAGCAATTTTTGTATTTATTATGAATTTTTGAAAAAACCTTTATTTTGCATTTTTTTCTGGGTTTAATTTTTTTCTAAACGCATCCCGTTAAAAATATAATAGTCTCTTTTCTACAATTTTACTATGTAGTAGCCAGAACATTTCGTGATCTACAAAAAAAAAAAAAGTTTTCAAAAATATTCAAAAATTTTTTTTTTACAATTTTTTAGAAGCAGAACGAAGATATGAGCTTCACCGAAGATCTGCTGTCCGCTGACCGCTTCGAATAAGACGTAACGCACCCACGTGATCTAATCAGTATTTTTTTTTCTTTTTTCGAAGGATTCATTCGCTTTTTTTTCTTTCCGGGTATTTCATTTGTTTCTCCCCCCCCCCCCCGATGTTTTGCTAAACATTCGATTTCGGTTAATCAGACGGACCACATCGGATCGTTTTGGTCCCAGTCACTTCTTTTTTTTCTTTTGAAGTTCAATAAAAACAATGATTTTTATACTTTGGCAAACTCCGGGTACCACAGAGACACCAATTTTTTGTGCTATTTTAATAAATGATTAAGCGTGCTTTTTTTGTATGATTTTCTTTTTGTTAGGGAATAAGATTGGAGGTTAGATCAAAATAAATAGAGATAGATGAGAAAATTTAAAGATAGATCGAATAGGTAGATAGATATACATTGAGTGTACAAAATATGTTGTTGTTTTTTTCGAATTAATATTTTTTTCTTTGAAAAAAAGATTGTTAATTACTATCAGAGGTAAATTTGCATGGAGATAGAGAAAGATAAATCTACAGATCGATGTACAGTGAGAGATAGACAGACCCGTTATTTAAAGAACAACCGAGGTGGGTAGGGGGGGGGGGAGGCGCCGCTACGATTTGAAAACAAAATGCTTTCACATAAAAATGGACGCGATTTTTGTTATTTTACGACTTCTTGGAGTAAAATGGTGAATGACAAGTAAGCCAAACGGCCGCCGTAGGCGGCTGCTTGTATATAAATAAAAAAAAGATTGTTAATTACTGTCAGAGGTAGATACGCATAGATCGTATAGATAGATAGATAGATAGGTAGACAAATGCAGAGGTCGATATAGTAGATGGACAGCAAGAAAGAGACATTCCCGTCGTTTAAGGAACTTCAACCGGGTGTCAATGCCCCCTCCCCACACCAGTACTTTGAAAAAACAATGATTTCAAGTAAAAGTGGAAGTGTTTTTTGTTATTTTTCGACAAAATTTGCATGAAGAGCAAGCCGTTTGTGTCTCCCCTCCCCCTCCTTTAAAAATATTCCAAACGACGGAACTGGAGATAGATCTAGAAAATATTTTATTTAAATTAATAATGATATAGATATAGATTGAGTGATACCGCCACGAAACTTATTTAAGCAGCCGCCGAAGGCGACAATATTGGCGTAAAAAGGCAGATGATAATACTGATATATAGAAAAAAACATTGATTAATACCGTCGCTAAATTGTCTAAGCAGACGCCGAAGGCGGCAACCCTGGCGTAAAAAGGCGGACCAGCTGGTCACCGAAGGCGGCAAGTTTTAAATATAAACACCTTATGTCTTAAGAAATCTGAATAAAAATTGCACCTTTACTTGGAAATTCTTAATTTGTGTGGTATTGGTTTATTACTGCTGATTCTGATAAACAATGATAATATTTTTTCACCAAATAATAAAACCATTTTTAATTTGCATTAATTCTAGGAAGAAATGTCCACATTGTCTTCCATTGAAAGTTTTTACAGTTTTTACGGCTTGGTGCTTGATTTGTTATTAATTGAATGCATTAATATCAAACATTATATTTCTTTATAACCGAGCTCTTCTAATGAATTTAAAAGGAATAATTTTTTTTTAAATTTAGAAATCTAAAAGTTATATTAATTTTGGCCCGATGAAGGTAAAATTTCTACTTTCATTGGTATCAAATTTGCGGAAGTAAGGGGACGGAAGTGACATCGTGAATAGTGAGCATTTGACGACAACTGAGAGACATCTCGAAATATTTAAAACGGAAAATGATGCCTTAAATTCAGTCACTAGCGTGCATGAGTATATGCAATCATGATTTTTTCTTTGCATTTTTCTCGCAAAAAAAAAAAAAAAAATACAATTGACGAAATAGTGGCTAATCAACTGATGGCCGTAGGTGGCAAAGTTTCAAATCTACCAAATATATGTAGCGATCTTGAACAGCAATATTACTGAACACATGAAGAAGTTACTAGTAAATATACAAGTGCGAGTCAAATAACTTTTTTATTTTCTAAAACGGGTTAGGCCGTGTGTGTACTGCTAGTTCCTATAAGCAGCATTGAAATGCGCAACAAAATCTGACGCACCAAACGAAAATTTAAGAGCATCTAAGTTGTTATATATTATGCTATCGGTACCCGCACGGCTTTGCCCGTAGTAGAAAAAATTAAAAGGTCATTTGGTTCGCTTGTATATTTATAAGTAATGAATGATGAATTTCTCGCCAATTTGCTATGGTAATTTACTCGCCCATGTTATGGTGATTTGCTCGTCCACATCATGGTAATTTGCTCGTTCATGTTATGGTAATTGACTCGTCCATGCTATGATAATTTGCTCGGTAAAATGTTCTTAAAATTGGAATTGAAAAAGAACAAAATAAAATGTTCAAAAAATCGCTTCAAACCCCCATAATACAACTAAGTTTGTGCCAAATTTCATGAAAATCGCCTGAACGGTTTAGGCGCTATGCGCGTCACAGACATCCAGACAGAGATCCAGACTTTCAGCTTTATTATTAGTAAAGAAAAAATACATAAATATTGTTCTAAATTTTCAAAAATTGCACTTCAGTCAGAAAAAAGAAGTAAATGCAAGTTAAAATAAAGCATTATTCAGGCATTCCTAAGTTACCTAATGCTGGTACTTCTTCCTCTTTGCACACACAAATAGGACAAGGTTCTTCTGGAAGTTGCTCTATTTCGCAACCTTTCTCGCAGATGAGGTATGGGCAAACTGGATTACAATCGCACTCATAACAAAATTTTCCAGTTAGAACTTTCCGGCAGTCTTTGTCACACTTTGGACGACATTTTGTTCTATGCCTCCAACCTAATGGTAAAAATCGTGATTAAACTTGCAGGTGTTCTATTTGATGATGTTTAAAACAGCGTCATTCACTGAAAACGAATTAAGCTAATTTAAAAGGAAACTAGGCACGCAGCACCATTCTTCTTTTTCTCAGGTTTTGAAGATGTATTAGTAATTTTTTGGCTAAGCTCAACTGGAAAAAAGTAGTATTGCTGTGAATTGAAAATTATTAGAGGTGGGAGGTGACTAAAGGAACAATTGACGCATAAAAAACAAATTAATGTTACTAGATTCAGTGTTATATGCATAATCCGTATTTTTTAAACTGAATTTTGAGGAACCAAAACGGAAGCTGAAATTAGTTGTTCAATGCTTCCAAACGTTCAATAGAAACGGGAAGTAAATTTGTCTCAACCATAAAGGCAGGCCAGAAGTAATTTTGTTTAGAAGATTTAGCAACCAGTACAACAGAACATTTTAAGCTCATAGAAGAATGTGTAAATGACGTTTATTTAAATCCTCATCATAGACTAATACTAAGAGTAGACCGAGCTATGGCAACCCTTTTGCTGCTCATAAACCAAACCATGTGACTGGTGGATATCCTAGCAACAGCGGGCGTTAATCGTAGCAGACGATCAACGCCACCGCGAAATCAAATAAATAGAATTGATGGAACACGGAAGAATGATCTTTTATGGAGTCCGATTTGTAAATTTGTTTTCTAAGTTGTAAATATTTTGTTAATATAGTGAGTTTTTCGTTTAGATAGTATTGTGCATTTTCTTTAGTTAATTTCAATAACTCTCTAAGCAATAAAAGATGCAAGCGACCAAGAGGAATCAGCAAACGGTAAGATTTTTACCTACAGTTTCAATTTAAGATACCGTTTAGTACATTTTTGCGTTAACGCAAAACGTTTACGCCATTTCGTTCACGCCAACGCTGACAGCTCCAAATGAAATAAAAGTTACCGAAAACTGATCAAAAACTATTACTAATGTCAAAATAATGCATAACTAAAAGAAAAACAGTTCAATCTCTGCACCTGGAAGATTTTTTTAATGAAAACACATTGTCTTAAAATACATGTCGAGTGCCAAACTATAGATAATGCTGCCATCTAGCAACCATGCTGCCAAAGTCTTCACCAAGCCCTTCCACTAATCACATGATACATCTATGAACCAATTTTCTTTATCAGTAAGAATGAGAAAGCTCGGTCTACTCTTATTATTAGTCTATGATCCTCATGTATGTAATAGCGAATGATAGAGTAATGCCATTAACATCAACAGTGAACGACGTCATCAACTATGAATCTCGCGTGACGACATGATAATTTGATAATATTTTTTGGGAATGTTTGACAAGCAAATAAATGCTTTATTTCGACAAGGCTGAACAGGATGCGGTCACTTAATTGCTTTACTGGTAAGACTCTTTTTAGGAGAGTGAAGAAACGGAAAAGTGGTCAACCATTAACGCTATCAACTGGAGTTTCGGGTTAATCCTCTGGAGTTAGGGTTAAAATTTCAACTATCAAAATATCATCAAATAGGCAATTGCTTAGTTAAAAATGTAGAAGAGTAGAAGCAATTTTCACCCTTCATAACTTGACGGGCGATTTTCTAGTCATTCTTTAAGATTAAGAAAATGTCGTCATTAAATTATCGAACGCTGAAGATAAGCCCTTCTTTTAAAGAAGAGTTTGAGCCAAATATTCAAGATGTTACTTAGAAGATCTCTTGATTTTGCACTCTCAGAGTATTTTGTTAGCAATGGTAGTTGAAGAACGACTACGGGATAGAGAGCTAGACCTCAGAAAACTACTGAAATTTAGAGCAATTAACATTCTACCTTCGAAAAAGCGCATTTTGAATCATTCCAAATTAAATTTTAAAACGGAGGACTATTTTGAAAAGATTTACTTGGACTATCTTATCTAACCACGGGATCAGCTGTGTGATGTGGTGGTAAGGCGTTCGCCTTTTGCATCGTGGCCCCGAGTTCTGGCTCATGATGGCCAGTCGATGGTTTTCAAGATGTAGAAAATCCCCAACGCTCATGCCGTATGATTATGTGGCATGGAAAAGATCTCTTGGGTATTCGTTTAGATTTGAATGACCTCTTTAAAATTAAATCCCTTTTGCAGTTTCGCATCGTAGAGAGCCCAAGTGCCTTCTTGTGGTGTAAACTGGGAGACAAAATTATCTGCACCATTGACATCTGCGCTCTAATAGTGGAAACGGAAAGACTGGATGCCATATCGAGGGATCGCACTAGATCTACAAAAGGATAATAGTCCAACGCAGCCCCATTAGAAAAGAAAGGGAATTTATTCGATCAAAAAATACCTATATAACGCCTCAATTTTCTTTGCAGCAGTAGATGGGGCGATAAGTCGGCACTTCAAGTAATGTTTGAGGCTTTTAGTTAGTAGTAGTACTAACTCGTAATATTATGAATCAGTCCGGATTGAACGATTGGACTCTAATTTGCGAAAGGAAAATTTAAACTTTGCCTGTACAGAATACATAATTAATAGATCAAACTCGCCTTGTGCTTTGAATAAATGAAATAAAAATTGATGCAAAGTCATTTTATCATGGCCTTAAAATATAGGGGGAGGGTTGATAATATTGAACCCATTTTGGTTTTTTAACTTACCAATGATAAAAATTTCAAAACATGGGAGCGCCTTTTGTTATAATTACTAGCTTTATACACTATTTATAAATTATCAATTTCAAACGTACTCTTACTCAACCCCCAAATGGGCAATTTTGGTTTTGAAAAAAAAAAAAAAAATAAAAATGGTGCCATTGGCTTGAGATGCAAATAATATCGACCACAAGTGTTTTTTTTTAATTTAATTTTTTACCTTATAATTTATTAGATACTTCTACAAATGAAAATCAATATGCTATAATGTTTATAAATAAAAACAGAAACTATTCAGGAAAACGGAGTGGAAAAAAAAAGGCTGAAGTTTAATGGTCCATCGCACTTAGTGCGAGCTCAATATAAAACAAAACGAGGCACTGAAACTTCCGCTCACCACTTCTTACTTCAGAAAGTTTGGCATTGCAGAATAAACAGGTTGCAACAATGAAGTTCCTTATTTCAAACACCGCCACCTTAGATCTAATCTCTCTCAATAAATGGGAGACATTAGTACAGATTAAAGAGTGAAAATAACAGCAATAAACCCTGTTGAATCAATAAGCACTGTAGGCACTTAGCAATTGTTTGACAAAAGAGCAAGAATACTAGTTTGGACTTGCTCATCAAAATTTTGGACGCACACTAAAAACAAACTTTTCAAAAGAGCTCTTCAACATGAATACTTCCTAGTAATTGAACCAACAACTCGTCTTGTACACTAGTGCTCCCTGTCTGAGGATTGATGCAACTAATGGTAACAAATAATCACTTATCACCAAGATATAAAGGGGTTTCATATTACCACAACTTCGTATGTTCTTAAAAAGATAAATTTACAAATCTGCTGAAATAGTCAAACATCGTGATATAACTTAAAATATACTTTTAAAATATTAATGCATTGCTTTTAGTATTATGAAACCACTCACACTAAAATGTATAAACGCTAATGCAGTATAATAGCTTTGATATGCTTCTTAAGAGTAAAATAATTTAATTGATTCATAGCTAGAATTGAAATAGAGCGCTCTGGGGTTATATTTTGGTGGTACACATGAACGTGGTTTTGACTTCGTTCTTGGCGCTCTAAAGTAGGCAAACTTTGTTAAACGCCTGTAACTTCACAATGATGTGCCAAGAAATATGCCAAGTAAGAATACCTCCCCCTCCTCTTTATTATTTTACTAGTGGTATCCGCACGGCTTTGCCCGTAGTTGAAAATTAAAAGATCATTTGGTTCGCCTGTATATTTTCAAATAATGGATGACGAATTTCTCGCCAATGGGCTATGTTCATACGCTCCCATTCCACGTCATAATAATTTCGTAATTTACTCGTCCATCTTATGATAATTTTGCTCCGGAAAATGTTCTTAAAATTGAAATAGAAAAAGAACAAAATCGAATTTTCAAAAAATCGCTTCGAGGTGCACCCCCCCATGCTACAAACTAACTTTGTGCCAAATTTCATGAAAATCGGCTGAACGGTCTAGGCGCCGGTACAGATCACTACTTTCTTCTAATTTTAACGGCCAATTTCAGCCTTCCGGAATGTAGAACCCTCTCGTTTCTCATTTGACCACTACTTTCTTCTCATATTAATGTCCAGTTTCTGCCTTCTGGAATATAGACCCTTCTCCGTTCTTTTTTGGCCACTACTTTCTCAAAATGTAAATGGCCAAAATTTTCCTGGCGGAATACAAAACCCCTCTCTTTTCTTATTTGACGACTACTTTCTCATAAACTTCTCTATTTATTCTCATTTGACCACTACTTCATGCTCCTATTTACGGCCAGTTTCTGCCTTCCGTATATAAAGAAACGCAGTCTAGTCGAATACTAGCTCTGTGACTAAGCCAAAGTCCTTTAAGTTTGGGGAAATCATACAGAAAAAGTTGTAAGAAATTCTTAATCTACGTATAAAAACTTAAATACAAATATTATACAATCGTACATTTCGAAAAAAAAAAAAAACAAATCTTACCTCTGTGTGCCTCAATTTCAACCACAAGAAACGCAACCGTTAGGAGAAAGAAGACTCCTTTTGACAACATGATCTTCTATGAACACGTTGTGGTAAAATATTTACTTAAGTACTTCGAAAAAAATTCCTGAATGGCTCTATCGGATATGACTCCGACAACGTATTAAAACATTTTCCTGCGTGTTTATCAGTCAGGAAATCAATTAATTCACTGGTTCAAGTTTCATCAGTTGCTGCAATATTTTCGTTATTGATACAAAGTAATTAACTGCAATCTTGAGGAATCTTTGAGCGTGCAGTTCTTTAAGCAACTGACTATATAATAATAATAAAAAAAACCCCTCAGGGGTTCTTCTAGAACAAAACAAGCACAATTCTACAGTATGTCAATATTAATTTCCTAACATAGCCACATAGCTCCCTTCAAAGGTTTGGTATTTGAGACGTAACTTCCAAACAGAAATACATCCATTTAAAAAGAAATTTTCAAACTAAAATAGCAGTTAATTCTAAATCTAAACAAACCTGCCTTCCTATTTACCAACAAAGCATTTGAAACAACACGTTCATCTTTCTCATTCTCGCTTAGATTAAATTACAAATTATCTAAAATGCATCTTTTCAACTGTTAGAACACTCAATACCGAAAGTAAAGTAAATATATTTTATTATTGATATGTAAAGGACGTCAAATCCATTCTTCCAGGCTACCAGAAATTACATTTCAGTAATTACTTGTCATCGGGTTTTTTATGAGGAAAATTGTGCAAGATGAATGAAGTGCTTCAAATTCACTTATTTTGATTCAATCTATCAGTCTGTAGCTTACTTCATTTACTACAATGATATACTTTTCGTTTATTATTAATAATTATTTTGAGCTTATGGCTCAATCGAAAACATAGCATTTAAAAAAATTAAAGTTATTTTTTATTTCGTTGCTATTTTAAATGAAAAGATAATAACATTTTTCAATCACTTGGAAGTTATCAAAAAACTTTTTTTTGTTGTTGTTTCACGTCAAAATTTTCTCCAAATAAGCTTTGATCAAAGTAAATTGGCCTTAGTTATATGTTCTTTAAACTAATAGGAGCTAATGCTCAGTGTTTTCAGCTGTTCGAACTGGAAAAAACAATGTAAACATAAGTAGGAGAAAAACTTACGTGAAAATAGGCTAAACACTGCTTTCTTAATTTTTTGACAATATTTTGCAACGATACCTAAGTTTAACTTGCTGTTGCCAAATTCCAAGCTTTACAAAAACATATAATTAAAATAACATTTTGATCCCTTCATTCATCCCTTTCTGAAAATGTCTGGCTGTATTTATTACAACACACTAAAATCCATAGATTTTTTTCCTAACTTTAAAAAAATCCTCATGTCAAAAACGTTTGTAAAGTAAAAAAAATCTTGGAAAGTATTCACTTTACGTATCAAATTAAACACAATTCTTATTAAAATGAGCAATTATATAACTTTATAGCTCTCAGAAAACTCGAGTTATAACATTTTAAAATGAGTTTGCCAAAAATGTGTTTTTTTCCTACAATATTCGCTGTAACTGCTGATTCTTTCCTTTCTCCCACTCTGAAAGTTTTTGAAAGCATTCATTAAAATACTTTTTTTTAAAAATTTTAATAGGTTTTTCAAAATTTTCATTGAACACCATCTGAAAAATGTTTGAATTTTTTATTTTAAATTTTTGTGAGAAAAAAAAAACTTTTATCGAAAAATTTTCAAGTAGCGTATTAAATTAAATACAACTCTTTTTGAAAGGAGCTATTATAAAACTCTGTAGCAGCAATAAAATTTGAGTCATAATATTTAAAAGCATCGCTGGAAACTCAAAAAGAAAAAAAAATGCTTTTCAACGAATTTTAAAAATTAATTACAGATCAATTATGTTCAATTACGAATGAAATATAATTTCAAATATCATGTATAAATTTAAGGTCTCGACGAGCGATATTTCTAAAATTTACTTGAAAATCTGAGATGGTAAAGTAGAGAATAATTTAGTTTTTGATTAATTTCGCAAAATGACCTTTGTATCATTGATTTGAAAAAAAAAAGGAAATGAGCCAATTTCAAAAGAAAAATCGCAAAATTTGAGATAAAAAGTTGACATACATAAAATGCATGTATGAGCTCGTTTTTAATTATTGTGAATAAAAAGAATGCTGTGAAAGATATGCAAAGCATTTGTGAAAGTATAAAACATAAATAAGTAACTTTATCAGATTTCTAAGGAAATGTTATCGGTATGAAAACACATTTCACGTATTTTGTGATATCATGCTAACATCCGGGATGAGTCCCACCTTGGCGCTTCCTATAAAAATGCACTTGAACTATTGCTATCTACAAACTTCCTCTGGTGAGAAATTTAAACCAGTTTTTGATTCTTTGGAAAGGAATGAATTCACAAAATAACGGTTATTTAAATTCGTGGAATGGAAACCACTTATGACGTAACGAGGTAATAATTAAAATTTCCCCGTTCAAGTTGCTCCTTGGATTTAATCTACGAGCGTATGAAATGTTGAAACTTGATAAATATGCTGTATAGAACCATGGTAAAAGAAACATGCAATAAGAAAATACTAGGGTAACGGCACCAGTAACAGACATGCTTAAGACATCGCACTCTGGTTAACTCAATTTTCTGAGCCTTTTTATGTATTTTAGACCTTTAAAACTATTTTTCTTTCATACCACTCTATCTCATTTAACGTTTGGCTGCTTCTGGATCCTCTGAATTAGTTAATTCTGTTCTTATTTGCTCGATTTCGAAAAAAAAGGCCCCTCCGACCCCAATAACAGACACCGACAATTCAGATGATACCCAGTAACAGATAGGACGAGGAAAGGATGAGTAACGGACAGAATTTTCTTTTTTCTCTTCAAAATGTGCAAAAATTCTTTATTTTTGGATCTAAAACCTTATTAAGTTTGTGGCAACGGCCTAAACTCAGAGAAACAGCGCATGCAAATCTGGCAAAGTTTATTTAAAAGTCTCCAGTTGAGTTGGCTAGCTCGCGGTATCTGGATTGATGTGTTGTGTAAATGTTAGATTATTCCGAGATGGAACTGATTAATTTATATTTATTTCTTTTAATGGTAATGTGTTTCGTTGCAATTTACAATAAATGTTCGCTTTTAACAACTGGATTACCCGTCTCTACATTGGTGACCTGAACACGCAGTTATCAGTTGGTAGCGAAATGATTTCAAGAAAGAATGTGTCGCAGCAATTCGCCGGAAGGTAATTTATTTCGACGAAAAACTTCAATTTTTTTCAACTGTCTTGCTTTTCTGTGCATGTGTCCTTTGAGGTTCTTGAGTGTAGCATTGTACCTAAGCTATTAGTTGTTCGTGTTACAAATTCAGTAAATATTTGTTTCATGTTAGTATGGAAACAAAAGAGAATTTAAATTTGACTCAAAAGGAAGTAAGTGCTGAAAACTTAAGTTGCAATAGGGTTTCTGTAAAAGTACCTAATTTTTGGCCTAATAATGCGAAGTTATTTTTTGTACAACTTGAAGCTAGTTTTAGGTTAGCTGGCGTTACGGTTGAACAAACGCAATTCGATCATTTGGTTGCGTCGCTAGAGGCAGAAACTTTGTCTCATGCTACCGATATTTTATGTCAGCCGCCAGAAAAATCATACACCGCACTTAAACAAAGATTGTTAGCGGAGTTCGAATTTTCTCAGAGTCGTAAAGTAAAGACATTAATTGAAGACTTAGAATTAGGTGACAAATCTCCATCTATGTTATTACGAAAAATGAAAGAATTAAGTGAGAGTCATGTAGATGATGAT
Source organism: Uloborus diversus (assembly GCF_026930045.1). Lineage (NCBI taxonomy): Eukaryota > Metazoa > Arthropoda > Arachnida > Araneae > Uloboridae > Uloborus > Uloborus diversus. The sequence goes on along the minus strand of NC_072737.1, from coordinate 73,831,424 downwards.
TTTTTAAAAAATATTTGGCTTCGTACGTTACCGGTACCAGTGCAAACAATTTTAGCGGTCAGTTCTGAAAATTTAGAAAAGTTAGCGGAAATGGCAGACAAGATTTGCGAATATACTGGGTTGGTTGTAAACTCAATTGATAAGCAAACTTTTAAATACCAAACTGCTAGTACTGAAATTCAGTTGGAACAATTGCAACTGAAAGTAGACGAACTTACTAAAATTGTAAAAACGCGCAGTCGCTCAAGGTCTCCAAATCGATCTCAGGGCCGTAAACAATTTAATTTGAGAGCTGAAAAGCAGAATAATTGGTTATGTTGGTATCATTTTAAATTTAAAGACAAAGCTACCAAATGTGTAAAACCATGCGCTTTTGAAGCGAAATTTTCAAATTTTTCAAAATCGTCGGAAGTTTCTATGACTTTTACTAAAACAGGAGTTAGTCGCAGACTGTATATCACTGATATTTTAACTCAAACGAGCTATCTAATTGACACAGGTAGTGATGTTTCTTGTTACCCAAAATCCTTTTTGAATTTAGACAGCGGAAAAAAAGAATTCACTTTGTACGCTGCAAATGGATCTGGGATTGATACTTACGGTACTAAGTTATTAAATTTAGATTTCGGGTTAGGACGCAGATTGAGATGGCCGTTTATCATAGCTGACGTTACAAAGCCTATAATAGGGGCGGACTTTTTGCAGCATTTGGAATTCCTAGTCGATTTAAAGAAAAGGCGTATTTTAGATCCGGTGACTAAATTTAGTGCAAGCGGTCGATCGATATTTTGCGAGGTTCCGAATGTGAAAACAATTTATGGGAATTCTGAATATCAAGAATGGTTAAAGAAATATATTGAGATTACACAACTTAATGTTCTTTCACAAAAGGTAATGAAACATAATACAGTTCATTTCATTCCGACTGAGGGACCCCCTGTTTCAGCTAAAGCGCGTCGGTTACACCCAACGCAACTTCAAATAGCTAAACAGGAATTTGAATATATGCTTGACAAAGGGATTTGTAGACCGTCAAAAAGTAATTGGGCTAGTCCTTTGCATATGGTCCCAAAAGGCGAGTATGACTGGAGACCAACTGGCGATTACAGAGCACTAAATCGTATAACAGTTCAGGACAAATATCCAATTCCTCACATTCAAGATTGTGTTAGCATTTTACACGGGAAGAAAATATTCTCGAAAGTTGACTTAATAAGGGCGTATCACCAGATTCCTGTGAACCCCCCTGATATTCCGAAAACGGCTATAATAACACCTTTTGGGTTATATGAATTTCCGTTTCTAAACTTCGGGTTATGTTCAGCAGCACAAACATTTCAACGCTTTTTGGATGAGGTTTTGAGAGGGTTGAATTTCTGTTTTCCATACCTGGATGACATTTTAATCGCGAGTGAAAATCACCAGCAGCATAAAAAGCATTTAGAAGAAATTTTTAAACGTTTCCTTAACTACGGGATCGTTATAAACGAATCAAAATGTGAATTTGGGAAAGAAACTATAATTTTTTTAGGACATATGATAAACAGTAAGGGGTGTATGCCAGATCCAAAAAAGGTGAAGGCAGTGGTAGAGTTCCCTAAACCCAAAACTATTTCTGAACTTAGACGTTTTTTGGGTATGGTAAACTATTATCATCGCTTTATTCCAGATATCGCCGTCATTTTAGCGCCACTTCATAAGTTTTTAATTAAAGCAAAAAAACGAGATAAGAGGGAAATTCCGTGGGATACTGCTTCAGAAACAAGCTTTAAAAAAATTAAAAGTGCTTTAGCGGAAGCGACTTTGCTTTATCACCCTTCTACTAATGCAGAACTTGCTTTAACAACTGATTGCAGTGATTTTGCGATGGGTGGTGTATTGCATGAATTATCCCCCGAAGGTCCCAAGCCTTTAGGTTTTTTTTCAAAGAAACTATCGGCTACTCAATGTAAATATTCAACTTATGATAGAGAATTGTTGGCAGCATATAGTGCAATTCAGTATTTTCGATACATGTTAGAGGCAAGGAAATTTATTTTGTATGTAGACCACAAACCTCTAACTTTCGCATTTCGGCGGAAACATGAAAAATCCTCCCCCCGAACTATCCGTCAGTTGGATTTCATATCTCAATTTACTACGGATATCAGATATTTACCTGGCAAGGGAAATTTGGTTGCGGACAGCCTATCGCGAATATCGGAGATCACATTTTCATCTCTAGATGATATAGAAATGTGGGAAAAATCACAATCTGAGGATGAAGAACTTCAGGACGTTTTAGAGGGACGAATTAAGTACAGTGGTAAATTAGCTAAAGTTCCTATGCCTGGTACCGATAAATCTCTATATTGTGATACATCAGGAAATTATAATAGATTCTTTGTTCCGCAAATTCTAAGGCGTAAAATTTTTGATACAATGCACGGTTTGTCTCACCCCGGCATACGTGCTACAAAACGTCTTATCGATAGCAAATATGTCTGGCCAAATATAAACAAAGATATAACTGCTTGGTGCAGAGCTTGTGTTCCGTGTCAGCAGACTAAAGTACATTTGCATACTAAATCCCCGTTAGTTCAATTTTTAGTTCCGGATGAGAGATTTTCTCATTCATTTAGACATAATAGGTCCACTAACACAAGTTCAAAATTTTAAGTATTGCTTGACTATAGTGGATAGATTTACGCGGTGGCCTGAAGTTGTGCCAATTACTGATATAACAGCAGAAACGGAAGCTCGTGCTTTCGTACAGTCATGGGTTTCTCGATTTGGTACTCCGCAAAGGATAACATGTGACAGGGGCAGACAGTTTGAATCTGAACTTTTTACGAGTCTATCAAAGATGCTTGGCATAAAATTAGCAAGGACATCGCCGTACAGACCCCAAAGTAACGGTCTGGTGGAAAGACTGCACCGACCATTGAAGCAAGCTTTGATGTGTTACAAATCCGATTGGGTTGAAGCACTTCCATTAGTGCTGTTGGGACTCAGATCTACGTTACGTGAAGACCTTGGCGCGTCTGCGGCACAGCTGACTTATGGGTCAACTCTACGGTTACCTGGGCAGTTGTATGAAGAAAAAACTTTATCTAATATGCCTGACTACGTTGCACGTCTTCAAAGACTGATTAGCTCGCTAAGTCCATCTACCCCTATTCGGCATGGTCAACAACGGATTTATATCCCTAAAGATCTGCAAAACTGTACACATGTTTTTGTGCGCTTAGATGCTGTAAAAAAATCATTGCAGCCGCCATACGAAGGGCCTTATGAGGTCCTAAAGAGAATGGACAAGAACTTTTTGATTTCGGTGAACGACAAGGAAAAGATCGTTCACATCGATCGCTTAAAACCAGCATTTTTAATTGCTGGAGATTCCAATCCAAGGACTCCTGGAGTTACAACAAGGTTTGGCCGCAAAGTACGTTTTCGTCTCCCAATGGTCTTGTGAGACTGGTGAGGGAGTCTGTGGCAACGGCCTAAACTCAGAGAAACAGCGCATGCAAATCTGGCAAAGTTTATTTAAAAGTCTCCAGTTGAGTTGGCTAGCTCGCGGTATCTGGATTGATGTGTTGTGTAAATGTTAGATTATTCCGAGATGGAACTGATTAATTTATATTTATTTCTTTTAATGGTAATGTGTTTCGTTGCAATTTACAATAAATGTTCGCTTTTAACAACTGGATTACCCGTCTCTACAAGTTCAAATGAACCTGAAGCACTAGCAAACCTCGTGGTAGCTTTTCGTAACCTTCCACCACTGCCTTGTTAAATACCAACTAGCTCATAAAATTTACTCTGATAACATTTAACATTAGATGGTTGCACTGTATTCATGGGTCGCGGCAACATAAGTTTTATCCGTCTAAAATTCTTATTATTTTAATCGAAACTTACGACTGTGTCTGTAACTGGACCCTTGTCTGTTACTGGTCTGTTATCCTAGTCATTTTTTTTTAAAAATATGCATCGCTTTTCGACTTCTTTATCAATTGTAATTCTCATTGCCAAGCATTTGATTGAAAAACAATTGCGCTGCTATTGAGCAAGCAATAACAAGCTGCGTGATTGAAACAATGGAGTCATTTCCAAATTTTTAAAAGTATTTTTTTCTGAAAGAGCATGCTTAAAAACATAGGATCTGACAATTTTTTTAAACTATTTGTTTAAGTTTAATATTTAAAAAAAAAAACCTAAATCGGTATGCTTTAATTGTTTATACTTCTGCCGATGACATCACAAAAGATGAAATGCCATTCCGTGTTGCCATTTACGGAACAAAATATTTAATTCGCATCTTTACTCATGTGTATTGGCAACGATAGGGTTGATAGCAAGGGTAGAGCGCAATTTTAATTCGCTTCTTGATTATCATAACGTGGGAACGCGATAGAAAGATGCGCCAAAGAGCATACTTTGTGACATCATTAGGACCACGCCTTGTTTGAAAAATCGAACCTTTAAAAAAATTAATTAAAAAATAACTGTTGAGAAAATGAAAGTATTTTCTGGGTCCATGGTAATTTTTTTTGCTTATTCTATCAATTTCAGTGAAAAAAAGTACTACTTTTGACGGAAGGACACAACTCCATTGGAAGGAATATTGAATAAATTCCTAGAAAACCCACGTACTTTGAAACTTTTCTCTTAATTCGTGAGTGCCCGAAAAGATTTGATCATGAAAAAGTTAATAAAGCAAAATTTAGGCAAGAAAGGTCACTTTTTACTCAAAAAACTCGGTTGCCCGTTTAGTTCCGAAGTCCCCTTATTAATAAGTTTCCAGAATCACTTACACTTTAAAAGACCGTTATCATTGATACGTTTGTTTATAGCACAATGAATGACGAGTTTGTGCACTTTTATTAGGCAAAACAGGCAGAAATGAAAGTGGTTTTATGAATCGTTGGGAAACAATGGTTGTACATCTTTTTTGTAGCGAACTACACTGCAACTACTTTATTAATAATATAATTAACTACTACTACGATTACTTTTAAAGAGGAAACAACACTATTGCTTCCTCTTTATTTCTACATATTCATTTATTTATTTATTTATTATTATTATTTTGAAAAAGTAATAAATTAGAATAAATATGTTTTCCTTTTTTTAATAAAATGTCATTAGGTGAGATAACGAGTTTCTAGAGTCCTGTTTTAGTTACCGTAAAACGTTTTTGCACTTCCAGTTAACGTCGAAATAACACTTTAGCGTTGATTTACTTCAAAAGCAAAATCGTATCATTTCCGCGATGAACCGGTTTATATGTTTAATCTTGAGTCAGTAGTTGTCTTCGAGGTCGAATAGTTAACACGCAATCATGTTTGATATTCCTGAAATTCTAGACACGAAACCTAAAGTATTTTTATTATAAAAGTTTGCATATTACAGAAAAGATGTATTTACCAAATAGCAAGAGATGGAATGAATGGAATAGTTTTATTTCTTTCGTTGGGGATGCAAGTGTTTTTACCAATTAACTAATTTCTTCTGTCGTACTTGTGTAATTCCAAAAGCTGAAAGAAATTGATAATATGATACATTAGGAACGTTTCCAAAAAAAAAAAAAAAAGGACAGTTTCGAACCCGCAAAAAACCTGCTTTTCACCGCTTTCTGGTTATTGCCGGAGAAATGTGGATTTGTTTTCCTGCTGCTTCCTTCAGGGGTAAATGCGGAGTTTTTACCCATAATTCATTAGGCGAAACAAGTTTTCTACTTGCTGGGTATGCTGGGTATACCGTAAGGTGCTGGGTAAAAACCGCTTGCTGTGGTACAATGGATAACCTATTTTAATACGTAAACGGGGAATTTTTCAACCAGTTTTTTTCGGAGCCGGAGCGGTTGTTTTCGAGGTACAAAAGTGTGTTGAGGACAAGGCGATTCTCACGAGTCGCCCAATGCAACCAAAAAACTCTTTTGTGTTTGCCTTCATTTAATCATCTAGTACAATAGTGAAAAGTAGAATATGAAGGACGTTTGAACAGTTAGCTTACTGTTTGTGTGGTAACTCTAAGCGAGTGAAAATGCTGACAATTGGTAGTAACTAGTTTGTGCTTTATGTTTAGTGACTCGAGCCTTAACGGGTTCAATTGTGCCAAGAGTATAGTGCAGCTCTGGTTAGTTGAGCTGTGACAGTGACTATGTTTACCTGTTTTAGGGGAGTTTAGTGAAAAATAGACGTGTTATTGGCTCAGATTTTAGTTGGAATATTTTTGAAAAAGTACTTAAAAAGTTTCTCAACTTAGCGCCAATTACCTCTCCTTATTTAAAGTAAACTTTGTCAGAATCGGAGCTCAACTTCTCAGAACCTCATAATAGTTTGTTTCGAGTTTTTTTCGCTTATTTGGGGAAAGCTCTTCTCTAGAAGGAACGTATAGAGTAGCTGTCCCGTATTTGAGTACTAAGTAGGAGAAAAACCGGCAAAGTTCTGTCATACCGTCGAGGGATAGGTAAAGTTCCAGAAATGACTAGAATTTTAGTCAGGATGTGCATTCGTTCTAACCCTTTGCCATGTACGAATACATGGGAGGAGCGATGGCCCCTTCCTTGAGGGACTTTCCACAAATACGTTTAAAATTCATAAAAGACGTTTTTAGGCGAGTACCTTTGTGATCATTTTTGTCAATCTATATACATTTTACATAGTAAAAAGTAAGAAATAAAAATCAATCGCCCCTCCCTTGAAACATTTCTAGATCTGTCCTTGCCTTTTGCAGACGGCTATTCGCAATTCTAGAGTTTGAATACGCTAACCTGTGAGAGTTAAGAAACTGCCGTAACAGGTACAACATTCCTTTCAACGTTTTTACTTTATGGTGAAGTACAAGCTTCAGACAGTTTATGGTGCAATGTAATTTCAAAAGAATGTATATATATATATATATATATATATATATATATATATATATATATATATATATATATATATATATATATATATATATATATATATATATATATATATATATAATCACGATGAAAAATTACTGCCATTCACAGCTTTTAAAAGCATGTTATAAGTTATGGCCTTTGTTTGTCTTAACTCTTCCAGCCGCCATTAACGAGTGATTGCAGCGCCTTCTATAGTTTATTGGAAGTGAAAATTGCTATCATGTTTATCTTTGCTTTACGATTGAAGCGTTTGTTCCGCCTAACAAAACTAACACCAGGAGAGAGCAGAGCAAGTATAAAAAAAGCGTTTATAAATGAAAAATGTTCTCACTGCAATCTCGCTCACGCAATAAAAGTTTAATTGAAAAGCATAATTTTCTCTATTTGAAATTGTTAAACAACCTTCACTATAAATATCTTTGTCAGACGATGATATCAATGAGGTTTAATGGTTTCAGTCGGTTCATGCAACAAGCTAAGAGAAGAAAATACAGCTCTTTTTATCAGTATTTTAAAAGAGCATATCAGTTAAAATTTAAAATGTATGCGAATGGTTAGCGTGAAAAAACAAATTCTTACAGGAAAATGATGAAACACCTGATTATGGGAATGTTTTGAAACATCTGAAAGATGTCAAGGTCTTAAAGTGTTTGAAGCTCTCATCGTACAATGTAGACAACTTGACAGGTGAATTGGATGTGGGCGTTATTATTAAGGCTTGACTTTTAAAACAAACTAAAGCGAAAAATGATCGGAGGCTATATTGACTAATTTGAGAAAATTTTACATTTCATACTGATTTTTTATTATATGTGTTACGGCCAAAGCTCGATATCGGCCAATTCGCGAACTGGCCAACATTGCAGAAAAGTTACCGACCAAAGTCCGAAAGGGAAAATTGTCAAAAATTTTGATTTGTATAATAGGTATATAGAATTTTAGGGATTATAAGTTACTTCGTTTAAAACAGAGAAATAGCTGATTTGTATTTGAAGGATTTTTTATAAACTTTATTACGTTTTGAGATATTTCAAAAAAGGAACTACCGACTGCAATGTTTTCATTATTATATAAATATCTCTGTACATGCACAACTTTCACAATCCTACCATTGAAATAATGGTATGAAACCATGTTGGGTTTGTGTGTAACTGGAGAGAGCTCTGCTTGTCTAGGTGATCCCGTTTAGATACCATGCAGCTGAGGTACGTCTATTCATCAAAGCATATGTAGCATGATTTAATATTAATGCTATTTAAATATAATGGGAAACTATTTTAGATACTATTTTCCTTGTTTTGCGAATTTTTTTATTTAAGAGGCTACTAAAACTTTTTTTGGGACTATAAACTCAGTGGCAGCCCTGGAACGGTTCGACGGATTTTCATGAAATTTTTTATGTGTATTTGTTAGACATGATAATAGGACATAAAGTAAATTTCACATCGCTACGTAATCAGGGTGTCCCTATCAAGAATTTTTTTTAAACCATTGTAAAAATCATTGTTGAAAATCGTTGAAAAAAATCATTGTTGAAAATGATAGCAAAAATCATTGTTGAAAATCATTGAAAAGAAATCATTGTTGAAAATCATTGAAAAAACCATAGTTGTGAAAATCATTGTAAAAGCCTTGCTTGAATTAATTATAAATATTTCATTTGTAGACAAACCAGAGATGGCGATAAAATTTTTTTTAAATATATAATACATAAAAATCTCCTGTCACGGTGTTAGTTATTGAACTCCTCCAAAACAGCTCGACCGATTGTCATGAAATTTTTTATGTGTATTTATTAGGTATGAGAATAGGTTATAAAGTACATTTTATACCGCTAAGTAATTAGGAACTCCTTTTTCAGAATTGTTTTCGCGACGCTCCAACAAAATATCGTAAACTCTCAATGATTTAACATTTTATTTATTGCCATCTCTTCTACTCTTATAAAATAAAATGTTTGAAATTAATTTAAGCAAGGCTTTTACGATGGTTTTCAGTTTCTCTCTTTGATTGTTTTGCGGATATCTTTTGAAAATTGGGAAATTCGCAATTAAAAAATAGAAAGAGAGTGTTGGAGGGAGAAATTTTGAAAATATAGGATATTGGGTTTAATTAAACGCCTTGCAGTAGTGCTGGTAGTCAAGGCGCGACAAGGTGGATTCATTTTTTTTTTTAGTGTACCAGGTGAAACTAGCAAAACATTTCTAATTTCGCTAATTCTCGCCGAAATACGATCTAATAATGGCATCGCATTGACCAATGCATCATTTGGCATTGCGACAATTTTATTGGGTGAAGGCAGAACAGTTCATTCAGCATTTAAGTAATCTCTGAATATTCCATAAACGGAAAGGCGGGGGTAGGAGCGTGAAATTTTGGGAATATAGGATGTTGTGCTTAATTAAACGCTAGGCAGCAGTGTTGGTAGTCAAGGCGGGACAAGGTGGATTCTTTTTTTTTTTTGGTGCACCGGGTGGGAAAATGGTTAATAGAGCTTAATAGATTTCTATAGAAAATTACATAGGAGTCTGTAAGAAAGTTTGTATAGAAATTATTTCTATATAATTCTATAGATATCTATATAGAACTTGCGAGTGAAAGTTTCTATAACGAATTTCTTCAATAAAGTTCTATAGACACTGCTATAGAATTTGAGCATAAAGTTTCTATAGATAATAAATTCTATAAAATGCTATAGAATTTGATCAGAAAATTTCCCTTACTGTAGAATTTTGTAAAAAAAATGAGAATTCGTTTATTTTGTATACAATAATAGCTTTCATTAGTATTTATATAATACTTCTAGTTTGGAAAGGCTAAAAATCCCAAATTAATTAGGAAGTTTTATCCTTAAAATGAAATGGTTTAATTCATAATTAATCTATTTATTTTTAAGAATAATTACTTTAACAATTAATGATTTTTATTAAGGTCATATTTTTTATTAAAAAGAAGGATTGTATTATGGTCTTTAAAAATAATACTGTTTCATTTTGTCATAGTTCGAAGAAAAAATTCAAACTTAATTAAATAATAAAAAAAATATACTGTTAAAAGATAAAAATTATTCATTATTTAAAATGCTTAAGTTTTATTTTGTAGTAATAATAAAACTTCTGAACATTCAAATTGATTCTAAGTGTGTGAGAAATCGTATAACTTCTTGTCATTGTTCAGTAAATAAAATAATAGAAATTCCATGATGCAATCTCCGTATTTTGTCGCGAAAGCTTGCCGGCAATATTTCTCTCAATATCTTTGAGCATGCGCCAGCCTGTTTTCCCTTTTCTGCTCCAAATCCCAAATGGAGTCGTCCATTTTGCACGTGCGATCTTCACAAATCGTTGCGCTGAAAATGGCCGAACATTGGCGAATTCGTTAGAAAGTACGTATTATTTTTGTGTTGTTTTGCTATATATTTGATTGTATTAAACCAATTGGCAATGAAAAAATGTATGAACAGTAGTTATAGAACAAAAATTGAGTTCCAAATCCAGAATGAACTTCATTATGCATCGGAAATAGCATTTGATTTTACTAAATAAATAAAGCTCATGACTGAGTAATGACATTAATTTACTAGTGATTTTTGCATTATTAATTTATATGTAAGTAACAATAACCAAAAGTTTGGACATGTTAACATTTATTTTTGTACTGATTGGGGTTTTAATATTTAATTAGCCTCCCCAAATGGTGCCATTGTCCAGTTTTATGCTGTCTATCTAACAATAATGTGCAATCGTTGGGAATAAATTGCTGCACCTAATAGTTTTAGGCATAATTTGATTTTGTCAAACATATATTGATTATGTAAAGCATTGTCACTGTGTTTTGTGAGACTCTTAATAATTTCTAGAGGCTGTATACGAAGATCTATAGAGACTCTATGAGAAATACCTGTATAAAGTTTTATAGAATTATGGACCAATTTTCTATAGGACATTTCTATAGGATTCGATAGAAATTAACTCTGTAGATTTCTATAAGAAGTATATAGAATTCTATAGAACTAACTTATAGAAACCTATAGAGTTTTTCAGTATAGAATTTATAGAAAACAGACTTTAGAAATTTGGGCCATAATTCTATAAGACTCTATATAAATATTTCTGAAGATTTTTTCTATAGAATTTTATAGACCATTTTTATAAGGGGAACTAGCAAAACATTTAAATATTTCGCTAATACTCGCCGTAATACGATCTAATAATGGCATCGCATTGGCCAATGCATCATTTGGCATTGCAACAACTTTATTGGATGAAGGCAAAACAGCTCATTCAGCATTTAGGTTCCTTTGAATATTCCACAAATGGACAGGCGGGGATAGGAGTGACATTTTGGGAATATAGGATATTGGGCTTAATAAAACGCCGGGCAGTAGTACTATTAGTCAAGGCGGGACAAGATGGATTCATTTTTTTTTCTGCACCAGGTGGAACTAGCAAAACATTTCTAATTTCGTTAATTCTCGCTGAAATACAATCTAGTAATTGCATTGCATTGCATTGCATTGGCGGAAATAATTTGTACCGTTGAACAACGTTCGCCGGGTCAGCTAGTTTTACTATATTATGAATGTTATGGGATGTTGTTGATGAGTTGTATGCATTTTGTTACATCTCTGCACGATTAAAGCTGAACATTCCGTTTCATTCCGTTTCCTTTAAGAAACTGGTGCACACTAATTTTTTTTTTTTTTTGCTCACAATGTAAGATAGAATCCCCGTGCTACATGATTTCATATTTCGCACTTATTTATTCACAAATGAAGGATATCACTAAAAATAATGTATGCTTTTATTTCACGTATTTGGGAGGAGTCTGATTCTGATGAATTAAATTTTGTAATCCAAATGCTCTGTAGCCATGAACTACTACTTTTAACTTGTAATGACAAATCTTTTGTCGATGGATTACAGACGAATATTTTTGCCGTACAAGGAGCGAAATTTACGGCAGAATTGTTCCGGAAAGGCAAGACATAAATATTCGGATATGAAGTTTATTTTAACTAGTATAATTTGAATGGGCTGAAAATACTTTTAGTAAAAAAATTTCAATGTTATTGGTGCTGGACGTTATTTTGAAATTGAACAAAAAAAATTGTTATTTTCTGATCATGTATTAAAGTGGATTAATTTCTATTACATGCAAAATTCTTTTTACTTTTTTCTTTGTATCATAACAGTATGATGAAGCACCAAACTGACCAACACTGAACCAACTAACGGAAAATTGAGTTACCAGTGATCAAAATGGGACGTTGTGTTTTTGAGTTAAATCAAATAAGGTTCAATATGTTTTAATACTGACATTGAAGAATTTTTCAGTTATTTTGAGTTTGATTTTACTTTTTGCTTTGCTTTTCGCCTTTAATTTCTTTTCGTCATTGCTTAAAATAATCCTTTCCCATAGATGACCTTAAAGAGGATCCATAGTTCTAAGAGAGCAAAATAGTCTTTCTTAGTTAAAACTGAAAGAAAGAAAAAACAGAATTTAAATTAATTTAAAGTTATTTTTATTTTTTATGAGTCACTTGATAAATGTGCAAAAATTTAACCCAATAAAATTATACATGAGCGAGATATTAGGTCATGAACCTTAGGGAGAGCTTATTTGGAGCACTCATCTCACCATTAGGATCAACTCGGTCCACAACAAAGGTTTCTCGTTGTTTCAGAATTAAAATTCGTCATCAAAAATTTATGTAAGACGTTTTCGATCATTTAAAGATTTCTTTCCCCAATCTTTTTTAGCAGTGTGACTTGCAAAAGAAAAAAAAAAAGAGAAAGTTCATTGTATAATGTTTTTGAAAGGTATTCTTGCAAATGTCCATGAGTTTAAACTACGGTTTCTTGCATAACTTTATTGTGTGAAGATTCGATTTCTAAAAAGATCGTGCGATTTTTTTTTTAATTTTTGAGAAAACTAGTTATTCTTATTGTAACTCATTTGTAAACATTGAGCTGAGCGCATTACCTATAGGTAACAAAGCAAACATGATACATGAATATATTTACGAATGATTGATCAAGAATGAGAAAAAACAATGACACTTTTTTTTTTATATAAAGGATGTTTATTATTCAAATGAATAAAAAATCCCCTCCATTGGCAAGGTACACTTCCAGTGTTCCACAAATAAATAAATAAATTAAATAAATAAGCAATGTAAAATAAATAGATGAATGAAATGACGTAACCTACACACAAGTTACCACTGAGGCAAAGCAGAAATGACAAAAATATTCAGTGAAACGTGAAAGCATAAACATCTGGCATATAATAAATAATTTATGGCAAAAGTATAGTTTTTTTTTCAAAGGCATCTCACTTTGTGAGCAATATAATTAATACAATCTATACATACTTTTAGGTTAAATGCAGTGCCATAAAAGACTGTACAGAGATTGTGCATAAAATTGCTCAATATTACCGAAAGCAAGCAGGAAATTTGAATTTAATGAGCTGATTAGTTGTGTACTTTTTGCATTTGATGATTACAATGACGAGATAGTTATTCGTTCCTGTTATAGACGCTCATATGCAAAATTTTAAACGATGGGTGGGGGTTCAAATACTTTCCCTATGGTTTTGGGGGATATTGTCCCCATGGAAACCGATTTCAGTACAGATTAGAGGTATTAAAATTCGACAAATTTAATAACTTATTCATTAATCGTTGGAAACGAAATGTTTTTACATTTTTGCAAAAATAAATAAATAAATAAAAGTACTAAAAGCAAGGAAGCTCCTATTTGGAGGGGGGGGGGGGACCTGAGCCCCACTTGCTGCCCTATATGGGCGCCCATTGTTCCTGTACTGTTCCACTGTTATTGGAATGAAAAAACAAACATCCGTTTTGGGGGTGGAAACGGACGCGTATATTATTTCGTAGGGATGGCTGTTTTTTGCATAATTTGAAGAGAGCTACATCGAAATTAACGATGCACGTGCTTCAAAACCCTTTAGCTATTTTTCCCTTCTAGACTCATTCAGATAGAAACTCATTAGCTGACAGCCTTCTATTTTCCATACTAAATATGGTCGGATACAGTAGCTCATAAAAAAACCTAATGAAACACTTGTCGAACCAGTAAAAATTTAGACTGTTTACCAAATATTTTGCGGTGTACATTTGAATTTTAAACTATTATTTTTTAATTTCATTTAGAAGCAACAAAGAAATGCCTTCTTGAATCACTAACAAGTAATGAGAATGTTTTATTGGTACTGAGCGAAAATTTTCCAGCTTCAACACACTGAGAGTCGGTTATTTCATGTTCCATGAGGATAGTCTTAAAATTAACACTTTTAGCCCACAGGAGCCCGTTCCAGAGTTTTATACTTTTATGCATTTCCATCTTAAAATACACACATTTAGTCCTGAAGTTGTACACAGCATTGCGATTTACACTGCTCAAGAAATTGAAATTTCACAGCTTTTATATTTCTATAGCAAGTCAAACAACAGTGTGTTCATTAAAAGCTATTCACAAATTGATTGTACGCAGCTGCAGTTATCAGGCTGTATAACACTTCGTGCTCCGCGACATTCATTAATGGTGCATAGTTTCAAAGTGACGGATGGTTTGATCTTCACAGATAAGCTGCCTTCGGGAATGTATCAGTAGTGAGGAGGCGAATGTGCAAGGATGAATGTCATAAATGCTTTTTGATCATGTTTATAATTGGAAGATGCGGAACCTGTATTTATTTTTCTTTGTACCAAATGAATTTTACAAATGTAGATTAAAGGAAGAAGGTAGTGCATAATAACAGAAATTTCTGGAATTCAAGCGTTTGATTTCGGATAAGAAGTATTAGTCAAACAACAGCAGTGTGTGGACTGTTGCCAGACTATACTTTAAATAGTGTTTTAGTGTTAAACACCAATAATATTGGAAGTAGGATTGAACTAATATATCATTACTAACTGATTTACATTAGGCGTATCTCATCAATAGTTCGTTAATTTGTTACATGTTTGTAAAGAAGGAGTATCCAAAAAATATATTTCAGCAACGCTAAAATATGGTACATAAACATCCTTACAAACAAATGTTACATTATTGGTTAACGTTATTGATTTAAGTGATTAAACTAGGAAGCCAATTTTGTTGAGAAATTCAGCACGTTTGAATCCATGCGATCTCGGTATATTATGCACAAAAAGCTTATGTATGAATAATTAAGGTAATTTAAGTACAAATCATTTAGTGCATCACATACAATGAATGACCTTATGCATTTTTGTAAATGAATTATCTTACTTATGGGTCGATGTATATTTCTAGCGAAATATTGCTTTGAAGAAAATGTTTGCAATCTGAACTCAAAACTGAATAAACTTGGTCTTGATAATCGAAGACTAAATACGAAAAAATAACACGTGCCAGTCCATACTACTACTTAAAATGCGAAAAATTTTCCCTTTACACGGGAAAATGTTTTATAAATTTTTTAAAATGCAGATAGAGAGAAAACTGATTTTTGCTTTCTTTCGTAAATCCCCAAAATTAGGTAAATAATTTTGGCACAGAGTTTAACCACCGATGCTTTGTTCTATACGGATAAAAATTGCCTCTGTTTATGCTTGTAACGATGAGAACATTTCCAGTTACTTTAACCAATGAGCATTTTGATATCACGCCATGACGATTCATTCTGTCATTTCCTGTTCAGCTTTTGCTTTACAGTCCAAGGAACAGAAAATCAGAAGTAAGCTTCAGCCCTTCGGAAATAGGAATGTCTTAAAATGATCCCCGCTGGATCAGCTATGAATAGGAACCATTGCTCCTGGAAATCACGGCTTCGATGCTGGAAAGAGAAAAAAAAACGTTATTTTTCATGTATTCTTGAAAATTTTGTTTAAAGAACTAATGAATGTTTGTACAGCTTGATTGCGGAGAGATGGTGCATAACCTTGAAGCATAACCATCATTTGTAGTTTTTTAACAGGTAGAATCAGCCAGAAAGCGCCGAGAAGTAAGAGGTGCGTTCTCGCTGATCTTATCTATTATAAAATAATAACAAACAACCTATTACAAATGTTACAAATGATGTTTCTGCTTCAAAATCTTCCGCCATCTCTCCTTGATTAAGTTTTAGCTATGAATTGAAATAGATATGGTAACAAAACTAAACATGCATTCTAGAATAGCTATGATTAAGAATGAAAATCTGTGAAGTATGTTTAACAGGCTCCTTACATGTAACAATTTGGGGCTAAATGAGAATAATTGCATATAAAACATGTTTCTGAAAAGGAATCGAAACACTAATCGTTTATATGAAACGATCTTCTAAGGTTACAAAATATACTGAATGAAAATTAAATGAGTATGACTTGATAAACACTTTAGAACACAGCAATTAAGAACAAACAGCTTAGTGGCTACAGCACTGTCACATCCGAATAAGTTTGACAAAACGTTGATAACTAATGATTTAAAACTTGAGTTGAATGTTTTTTCTTGCCATAATAGTAGGGCAAAGTTGGTTCACGTAACTGGCATGTGGTAGATTATGAGTACCATAGTCAGTAGTTGCATATCCTTCAATTTGGAAGATGTGGAAAAATCCTTTATCTCAAAGTTTTCATCGGGGCCCAAACTCTTGAGACTGTTGTGGAAACTTCCTATAACTCGAATGCTTTAACCGGTCCCTTGTGACTTCGAGTTATTGAGAGTTGACCATGGGTACTATTATTTACTACTTTCGGAAAGGTTTTGAAAAAATTTGGAAGATTGCTATTAGATAATTTTTTGCATTTCCTGGGATGCGAAATAAATTTACTCCTTGTGGTGCACCCTGGAAACATTTTTTATTTGTTTTGAAGCTTTTATTTGACAACGGTATCTACAAAATGCTCCTTTAATTGTGAAAAATGAAAGTTCGTATATTCGTATTTTCATGAAGCAGAAACGGTGAAAAGTACTCATTTTATGTGTATAAGCTAAGAGCTGAAGAGACATTCAGAAGAGAACTATTATGGTAGAAACACCGCGGGATAAAACAGTGGCCCATTTTAATGTGGAAATCAGTCACGTTTGCTTAGCGAGTGATCTCCATCGTATTGGTATTTGCAGACACCAAAATTGAATAATTGGAATAACTGAGATTCTATTGTACTAAAAAAAATTATGGATGCAAAACGAAAGCTCGAGAGAAATCCTCAGAAATTGCATCACTGTTGTAAAAAAAAATACTTTTATAACGTGATGCATTTATGTATAGTTACTGATTCAGTCAACTACATATGAGACAGTGAGAAGCAAAGGGATGTAAGTGGACATTTTCAAGTTTTGAGTAAAACGCGTTTAAAGATAACATCCTAGGTGGGCTTTCAATGATTTTTTTCCTAAATCATGCTGTATTGCAGCAACTACCAGGGCTTCTAGTACCACCTCTTGCCCCAAGACAGAGGAGAGGTTCACCTACCATGACATGTGTACTGGTTATGTCTAAATTTTTAATTTCGCCACTTACATCTCTTTGCTTCTCACTGCCTCATATGTATTGTAATATATTCAATTAACTATTAATCCTCAATTTTGTGATTGCGATAAAAAATAAATTTTCAGCGAAAAATGAATATCATTTTTTCCTGATATTCGTTTTATCAGCTAAAAACGAATATCAGCGGATTTGTTTTTTCGCTTATATTGTCTCTAAAAAACAGAAGAATCCCGATTTATTAAAAAAAAATACTTACGCCGTTTCTGTGGGCACACGCATCCTGGACATCTGTGTGACGGATAGTTTGTTTCCGGATAGCAGTTTCCAACACACTTCGGTTGTGGACATTTATAACGACATTTACACACCTCGCAGCCATCATCTCCTACTTCAAAATTGCATCTAAGGCCGGAACAAACTGGTGCTGGACAGGTTGCAACCGGTTCCTCTGTCGTTGTAGTCGGCTCGGTGGTTTCGTCTTCGTATTCCTCTTCTTCTTCTTCTGTTTCAGTTGGACTAAAATGGACAGTGACTGTTGTGTGGAGGGTGGAGGCCGTGGAATCTTCTTCGTCGGCAACAACGGGCTCCACAGAGAATGGTTGCTGTGCTACTTCTGGAGGTGGGAGTTTGATGCTTTCAATGGCCTGATAGGTGATGTTTGTTGGGGATGGAGCTGCCATTGATGAGACTGAAGGTTCTGTAAATATGATATTCTGAATTAGGAAATATTTACATTTCATGCAATTTATTAATCGATGAAAGAGTTCGATCGATATTAAAAGGCAAAACTGGAAGATTTTTTTTTTTTTTTTTGCCAGGGGCAAAAAGGATAAAGTTCAGTTATTAGCCACTTTTTCTTTTCATCCATAAGCTCATTACTTCTGCATTGAAAAAAGCATCCCTGTAAGGCCGAAACACGTGTCTGCAATAATCTGTAATTTGTGCTTTTATGACGTTGTTATTTCTTACTTTACTGTTCAGCACAAAGGTATTTATTTATCTTATTTATCTTAGTGACGACTGTTTTAACTTTAAGTGCTAAATGATGATTTTGTTTAATTAATAAGTAACACTACTCAACACTAAAATTGCATCCGGCTCAAAAATAGCTATTTTCGAAGTATTTTGCCTCCGCTAAACGTGAAAATCACCATATAAAGTTCAGATTAGCTCTAGAATTGAAATTCTTTGAAGAGAAATGCTCAAAATGAGCCTCTAGTAGATCCACCCATTTCTGTTTCCACCCCAAGATCATTCTGCAGGGAGTAATGAAAAATTGAATGAAAAACTGTGAACAATGATGGTTTTGAAATTCCTTAAATGGAAATTTCCAAGATATATTTCAGCTAAGGTTAAGGGGAGAACTTTATACGGTCTGGCCCTTCAAATACGCGCAATTATCAAAATCAGTTTTTAAAGTTTTTTGAAAGGGATTAAAAAAACACTTAAAAACATTTAACGATGTAGTTCAAGTATTTATAAGCAGCAGAAAGACGATAATTAAAAACAGTTGGTCAAAAAAACCCTGCAGAAGTTCTGAGACCATTGATGAATGATATGTCTCTAAAAATCTTTTTTGTTCACTTGCTCCAATTTATGTTTCTTAAAAACTTAGGAGCTATGAGCGATGGTCGTGAGAAAAGGTTTTACCAAGATATCTTTACAGTGGAACGCAGATATCAGGGTCACTGGGCTGAGTTAATGCTCACCAAATGCTGCTGAACTATTATAAGTAATAGTTCAGTATATAGTAATAGTAAATTAAGGTTCTTCTTTTACGAACAAAAACCATTTGAAAATGAAGCATTTACAGCAAAAGGCCCAAAGCAACAACTACTTTCGGAAAATTAACATCCTTATATATTATTTCTGTAGCCTGTTTTTAGTTTCTACGCGAGATCTTCCTCAATTCTTGATCGATTTCTTTGATTTACACCTTATTTTAAAGCTTATAGTGATGGCGACTGACGAAAAATATACCCACGGTCTAAAAATTGTTCTTTCTATCAAAAAAAATCTGTTTTAAAGAATCAGAATGAGGTTTTCGGTTAAATTTATAACTTTAACTTGCACTGTGACCGACAGAGCAGAATAGCTTGATCGGCAGAGCGTTCGACTGGTAACCAGGAGAATGCGTGTTCGGGCCCACGTCCGGACAACCTGCATCAAAAAATTAGAAAAAAATCGCGAATTACATGAAAACTTGAAAACAATGAATAACAAACATGACGGAATCGATGAAGTGGAAGCGCTCCGTGCTGTTATGAAAACTTGATTCAACATGGAGATGAAATGATTCGTAATTGCAAGGTTTTTACTTTCTTCTATATTAAATATATATATAGAAGAAGAAAGTATTGGGTTCGTGCAAATTTTCGAATTTTGACAGATTCGAACGTTTTGAGGTGTGCTGAGTCCATTTCGACTATTTTTGGAAAATGTCTGTCTGTCTGTGTGTGTGTGTGTTTGTCCGTGTGTGTGTCACGTCTGTGTGTGACCAGTTTTTTGTGGCCGCTCTACAGTGCCAAAAACTACCGCATGAAATCGAACGAAATTTGCTACACATATGTGCCCCTATGTGAACTTGTGCCCATTGGTTTTTGGCGCGAATTCCTAAAAGGGGGGTGGAGCAATGGGACGTTTTTTGAGTTACGCGTGCTTGCTATTCCTCAGGAAGTAACTGGCGGAATCAAACAAAATTCTGTTCACATGCTGCCCCTAACAAGAGCAGGTGCTGATTCAATTTTGGTGTCAATAGCTCAAACGGGGGTTGAGTTATAGAACGTTTTTTGTCGTCAATTGTGACTGCTGTATCTCAAGAAATAACGAACGGAATCAAACAAAATTTTTTCGACAAGTAGCCCTTAGTGGGTATAAGAGCTGATTTTATTTTGGTGTGAACAGCTGAAAAGAGGGTGGCGCAATCGAACGTTCTCTTTTTCCATTGTGAGTACCCTATCTCAAGAAGTAAAGCTACGTTCTGGATGAAATTTGGAATAAATGTGAATCCATATGCAAACAGGCTTTGGTTCAATTTAGACGTTAATTGCTCCAAGAGGTGTTGATTTTTTTTTTTTTTTTTGCGAATAAAAATAGCTTTATTAATGCAACAATAAGAAAGATAAATCGTAACAGACTGTCGTCTGCGTATTTCGCGTGACTTTAATTGTATGAAAATGATCGGACATATTATCTCAATGATTTAAAATTTTTAACTGTTGCCATCTTATGTTTGTTGAGAAATAAAATATTTGTAATTAATTCAAGCAAGGCTTTTAAAATAACTTTCAATTTTCGCTCTTTGCTTTGCTTTTGCAATAATTCAGACATTGGGATGGTCGTCAAGTTTTTGCATGTGTAATTTTGTTTTTGTTGGGAATATTGCTTCCTCGTCAAGCATGGGGAGGGATCAGAAAAAAAGAAGAAAAATATAGAAGAAAGTTTCGTGATGGCCACAACATACTAGTTTTTTTTTTTGTTGTTGTTTTTAAAGCTTTGGCTCCGGTAAGAAAATTAAAGCATTATGTAAACGAAAATATAAGTATCAGGTTCAAGATTTCAGACTACAATGGAATTGTTTTTTGTTCAGAAAAAAATAATAAATTCGATAATAAAATATAGATTCTTCTAATGAAAATACAAATAAAAAAATTACTAGCTCAATTTGAAGGGTAAAATATATATTTTTTCTTCTTTTTGCAAAAAAAAAAAAAAAAAAAATAGCCTATCAAATTTTTACTACATTCGAAAAGCTACGCTTAAAAAAGAACTTAGTTCAAATTATTTTTTATTTTAACCGTGCTATTAAATGATAAACACGTGCTGCCATCTAAGCCATAACGGTTCAAGCAGCCTGTGATAAATAATTGTAAAAATTTTCAAAAATAAAAACACTTCTCTTCAATATCTTACCTTATATATTATTTTTGTGAATTATTTTTCTGTCAGTATGCGAGATCTTTCTTATCTCTTGAAGAAATTCTTCCCTCATTTTAAAACTTATCAGGCCGGCTAATGACGTAAAATAGATTTACGGTCTAAAAATCAAGTTTTCGGAAACGCCCCTTGTTGTTGCAAAACCTTGATGCAGTCTATAGTTCTTATGCAGATTTTTTTAAAGCAAAGTTCTAATACAATTTTCTAATTTTTTGTGTCACTTTTGGCAAGAAAAAAAATTAAATTAACCTGTGTTTTTTTTTCTTTAATAAAGCTTAAAAGCACTGGACTTAGTTGTTCGGTTAAACTGATAAGTTTTTTTCGGTAGAGCGTTCGGCTATAAACTATCTGAACTTCGGGTAAGCAAGGGCTGTCCGGCATAACAGCAAATTTACATTAATATCACGCATTACATGTACTCATAACATACAACATACATATAACGTACAACAGATAACACACATAATTAAATAAATGCAATGGGAATGCTACTTAGTGTTTCGACTCCTCTATGCAGGCTACAGTTATCATTCAGATAAGTTGACTGTTAATCGAAGGATGTTCTGCCTTTTTTGTTTTTAAAGCTTTGACTCCTTCCAGACCACTAAGCATAATGTAAGCATAAAAAAGTATTAGATTTACCTCAAGGGAATCCTTTTTGTGCAGAAAAACATTTTCATTGTATGCTGAAATGTAGATTTTTCTAATAGCAGTGTTCGACCTTTTGTACAAATGAAAAAATACTACGCCAAATTAATACTACGAGTTTCACCCAGTAAAAATTTCATTAATTACTCGAATGCGATATAAAACATTAAAATAACTATCAACTTCATTAGTAAGAAATCATTTTCTACTCCTCTGCTTTCGGCTGGGAGAAAAAAAAAACATTTTGTCTGCGTTCGAAAAATTACACTTAAAAAACGAACTCAGTTCAACTGGTTTTGAATTTTAAGTGTTCGATTAAAAGAAAAACTTGTGCGGGCATTTAAGCCGTAACAGTTAAAGCAGCCTGCTATGGGGAAATTGTTCAATATTCAAAAATAAAAACACTTGTTTTCAATCGAATTTATTACTTCTGTAGAATGTTTGTTTCAACCGCTTCGTGAGATCTTCCTCATTCTTTAATCAAATTCCATGTTTTACGAATAATTTTAAATCGTATCATGCTGGCTAATAACAAAACATAGACGCATGATCTTTTTTTTTTTTTTGCTGTTTTTTTATTACGCATTCCTTCAATGAATAGCATTCGAAAAGGAAGGCGCAATTGCTAGGTTTGTTGGAGTGTCGTGCTGTTAATCAGAGTGGCGCCAGTTCGAATCCGTGCCAATAAATATCTCTTTAATGTTTCATTTTTTCCGACAGATGCTCAGGACTGTATTTGCAACAACCTGTTTTTTTTCAAATGCAAAACTACTGCTTTTTCACGAGTCACTCAGCCACACTTTTAATGATATTTATGTTTGCATTGAAAATACGTACAACGAAAAGGTGAGCGATGATCAAACTATCACAGCGTTGTATTTAACAAGGTTTTGTTACTGATGTCTTCAAATTACATGCCTTCTCTTGTTCTCTTTTACTTTCTTCCGTTTACTTTTTTCGGTTCTTCTTTAAAAATTTCAAAGAGAGAACATTATAAAGAGTGAAATGCCTTCTGAAACGATTCGAAGCAAAGTGCGGAGTTCCGTACGGCTCCGACTAGTTGCTTAATAAATCAGGACTCTTTAAAAAACATTTATTGCACAGGATTTATTTTTCCTTTTTAACCTTACCTTCAAATCAATGCGTGGTTGTTGTGCATCTTTCTCCAGTGGGCTTTTGTGTATATTGAAAACAAGGGCTAATAAAAAAAAATCCGTTACCATAGTCGTTTTTCGGTACCCAAAATGAGTAGGAATTGACTATTCAAAACCAAGATGCAAGGAAAAGTTCTGTTTTGTTGCGAAGTGTAACCTTTTAACTCATTACTTGCCGTAAGTTCTATATTTTTAAGAAAGCAGTTCATAAAGCTTACCTTTTAGTTTTGGTGAGAAAATTAATTCATTTACTAGTGTTCATTTTAAGGTCATTAGTTTACTTTTTGAGGTAGCAATCAAGTGGCAAAAGACGGATAATCAAAATTATTTGATTTACAGGTATCATTTTGCACTTCATGCACATTCACTTGATGATAACTCCCCTGTTCTTGTGATACTGGAATGTTTTATTGCACTATAGATTCTCACATCTTAACTGTATGGTTTAAACATTTGCTTGTGGCTAATTACCCAACTTTTGATCTCAACTTGACTTACGATAATACTTATTTGGTTACGTTAGCCCAGAGCTACCGGCCGAACGACGTTAACCAATGACTAACCAAGAGCGTTCTAATAGATCTACGTGTTAAATGGTTGTTTCCGAATTCGTTCTAATAGTTTCACCGGTAGATAAAAAAAATCCATTTCCGATTGATATTTAAGCTGGATGATGCATGGTGACATTTTTGACCAATGGTAAGTATTTTTCACCAGCGGCGTTCTTCGTCTGCACAAGTAACCACGTTATCAACCAAAAGCGTTCGATGGAGCATCCGTTGGTGAACAACTAGTTAATAACCACTGACCTCGTAAGCTGTCAGGTGATCAACCAACTGAAGTTGACCGGTAGCTCTATGCGAACGTAACCTTTGTTCATTGGTTGAAACAGTGTAGCGAAAGTTGCCGTAAAGATTTAAAGTTAAAAGAGAGAGATGAAAAAAATGCATAATATAAAACTTACGACCCAAGGGCGCGCTGCATATGCAAACAGGACATCGTCCTAAGTACTTGTTGGTTACGACTTCGCAACCAGGCTCGCAGACTGGAGTTTTGCACACAGGATCACACATGCAGATTGGACAACCCGCTGGACCAGGGATCTCTCTGCAACCGTAATCGGCGCAGAACAGATTTGGGCAGTACAAATCGTCATCTTCATCATCATCTACGTTAAGAAAACAAAATCATCATATTTTGAGGAAGAAAATTACTGTGGTCATAAATAATTATTATATTCCTATTTTATTGCATCACTACTGCTGCTTAGATACGCAACTGACATCGAGCCACGTTTTTGATTTTCCAGCTGTAAATACTAATCTTAGAAGGACTGGGAGTTTTAGCTTCATTGGTAGATCTTTATGCCAAAAACATAAATGAAATTGCACAGGTCGTCATCTCACGGCTACATCTAATACGACTTTTATACACAAGGCAAGGAAAAAATAAATAAATTACTCCTTCCAGCAGCGTAAATGTTTTTCAATTTAAGGTCGAAATTAAATCTAATAACTCTCAGCACGAAAGTATTTCAAGTTTATAGAAATGACTCTTGTTTTTAATCAATACGATGCGATCATTTTAAGTTTGAATTTGTGATACTTTAAGAATTATTTCATTGACCAAAAAACTTTTGTGCGTGAAGCAGCAAAAAAAAAAAAAAAAAAAAAAAAAAAAAAAAAAAAAAACCTGCAGCTATGTACGCGTATCAAAAGTGATATACATGCGTTCATAATTTGTTAACGACTTTATAGATATTATTTTAAGCTTATAAATTACAGCAAATGAACATTATTGCAGTTTCAAGTTTAAACAACTTCAATGTTTTTGTTAGCGTCTGAAATCAGAAATTTGCATATTAAACAATAAACGGAATATATAAAAGGAACAGAAGTACAAAGGGGTGCGTCAGCATTGTTGGCGCTCGTCCTTGGACTGGTCCCTTCAAAACAGGTTGCAAAACAAAAGAAGCTAGGTTTGCGGTAATCAAGCATTTGAAAACCATTTTTTTCCATGACGCGTCCCTGCTTGTTTGGAATAACAAATAAATTTCAACTGAAAACACCCCCAATAAAGAAAACATTGTGGAAGTCTTGGTTTGCTGATCACGTTTACTTCTCTCCCCGTTTCCTACGAGTTTGATGTTTTTGATTCTTCCACTAAGTACCAAAAAGACTAAGGAGCACTGTAACTTAGTGGACATCTTTAAAAGCACAATTTGCAGGAGAAAATACAGGCTGGTTATAATTAAAGTTAAAATGTTTAGACCCCTCTAGTGATCGTTCTACACACCGGATTTCGATGGAACTTGGAATATAGATTATATAGACCATGGCAAGTAGGATTATGCAATAAAAAAAAGTTAAAAAATCGACGATAGGGGACGTTCTACACACATAAAACATCCAGCTACAACCTCCGCTGCATTATGCAAATTAAATGAGCTATTAAAAAGGCAGAAGTCCAATCATGGTCCATCTATGGTGGAAGCATACGGACGGTGCCTGAATTAAAGGACAGCATAGGGCGCTATGTTCATGCTATTGATAGGGAAACCCTTCGTGCGACTGTGGCTGACGCTATAACACGTTTTGAACACGTGATTGACGCAGATGGAATGCATATTGAACTAATTCTGTAAATAAAATCGATTTTGTGACTCAATCTCCGTCTTATTTGATTCATGCGCCCTTTTCCACCCTGGTGGTAAGTTTTTGAACTAATAACCCT
The DNA here is from genome assembly GCF_026930045.1 of Uloborus diversus. Classification (NCBI taxonomy): domain Eukaryota; kingdom Metazoa; phylum Arthropoda; class Arachnida; order Araneae; family Uloboridae; genus Uloborus; species Uloborus diversus. Next base: position 73,805,591 of record NC_072737.1, on the reverse strand, counting down.
GGCTGAGAGGGATTTGTTCCAAATCGCTCTGGGAAGTGATTATAGAGAAATAAATATCAAATGATAAAAAAAAAACTCTTTTCAAATTGTATGCATTACACTAATTTAGGTACAAAGCGCCTCATATAAGTATCGAAATTCAACTGTAGTACTAACACTAACCTTCATCAGGGAAGGTAGGGCAAACACATGTCGGGCACTGTCCTTGTGCTACATCTGTCTGTACTTCACACCCTGGATCACACTTGGGAGGGGGACATGATACATCGCAGATACATTTTGGACAGCCATCAGGACCCTTTGTCTCTCTACAATTTTGTCCAGTACAAGAAATGGCTGGGCATTGTTTTTGTTCTGGAAATGAAAAGAAATAATTAACCAGCTGAACTTAACAGAATTTACTAAATGCAAAATTATATGTAAAATTGTTTCTTCAAAAATGATTTTAGTTTCACTTACTGTTTACAACTGCTTGCACAACAGTGACTCTGCATACACATCCTGGGCACTGTCCAGGAGGAACGTTTCTGAGTACTTCACAGCCAGGATCACATTTTGGCTCTGCACATTTAGGGTCACATAAACAGGTGAAGCATCCATCGTTATCTTTTACTTTTCTGCAATTTGGTTTGGCACAGTCAACATTAGGACATTGTTTTACCGGCACTAGAAGAAAATTATTCCGTGATTAAAAACTTATTTATTGCACATTCAGTGGCAAATTAAAAAAAAAGAGATCATTTCACGAGTGTGATGATCCGAGGGAAAAAAATCTCATATCCAAAGTTTGCAATGCAAGTAATTTATTTTTAACTTTACTGGTTATTACAGACAAAGACGACTCAGAAAAAAAAAATATATCGTTTTCTTTTAAGTATTGCTTAACGCTCTTAACTTATGATTCCTTGCTGAGTTCCAATGCTCCAAAGTTAATTAGTTTCTTCCTGAATATATTCAAATACAAAAAAAAAAAAAAAAAAAAAAAAAAATCTCGCTTTTGATTATTATTTAATATTAAAATGTTTTTAGTGCATAGCCTTGAAATATGATACCATTTTCCCTGTTGTAAGGATGTAAAAATGCAATTGCAAAATTACTTAATTGTAATTATTTGAGACTAAGATACAAGAAAACGTAATAAAATCTTAGAGAAGAAATATACAGAAGTAGTTCATTCATAATAACATTGAATTAAAAAAAAACTTCATTCGCAGTCTGTTAAATCGTTCTGTCCGGCAAGGGGCTGATCATGTATCCGGGCTGGTCTATGGCGTTAACATTGCTAAGCGTGATTGATATTTTGTATAGTGGAATAATAAATTAATAAGAAACCTTCATTTATAACTCCTTAAAGGCTGTTAATATAGTTATTATTAACCTGCATAAAATGATTGTTCTTATTGTATTATGTACATTATTTACAAAAAAAAATAAATTATCTAAATTTTTCGATTTCAGAGGTTTTTGACCACAAAACAAATTTTATCAAAATTATTTACATTTTACTCTCAGGACTTTTACTTTTTACTGGAACAGTCAGTGGAAAATTGAATTCTAGTTAAATGAAATTGAGTAATTATATAAATAGTTCATAGTGTAACATTTCGTAAGCAATATAAAAACGAAAAATTAATGTCTAAAAAAAAAAAAAATCAAGCTCTCAAAAGTTAACGTAGCTAAAAGCTGAAAAGCTAAAAAGTACAAGACCCAACTTAGTTCAATTATCTCAATAATTAAAATTTTTACCTTGCTGACCAGAAGCATGAGCAACTGTACAATCACAGATGGGACATCGGCCTTCTGATAAAACCTTTGTCTTCACACAGTATTGGGGGCAAGGAGCACATGGAGAATCGCAAACACATTTCTGACAGCCATCAGGACCTCGAAGGAGAGAACAGTTGTAGCCATTGCAGTGTGGGGTTGGACAGTGGTACGAAGAGAATGCATTTCCTGGAGATTTAGAGGTGTGTTGAGCCGTTCCATATGTATCCGCCGTTGGAGATGCTGTTGGAAAAGAAGCAAAAGGGTTTGGATCTTTAAGGGTAGAAGGTTGTGCGAAAAGAGTTTTTTTAGGCGTAGTAGTATCATATTCCTCAATCGATTCCTGAATGTCGATCGGTTTTTTACCAAAATCGGGTTGGTGGTTGTCGAAACTTTCAATTATTTCATGTTGCTGGGAAGATTCGTCAGGTGTCGATGGTTTTACTGTAGTGGGATATGCGGTAGATAAATGTAATGGTGAGAAAAGCTTTGTTGTTGTGATTGCTAGTGGTGGTTGGGTTGTGAGGGTCGCTGTTGTTGGTAGAGTATTATCATCAAAATCGTATTCATCTTCATCAAACGATGAAAGTTCTTGAGGCACATCTTCTTCCATAAACTGTTGATGGGCATAATCTTCTTCTTGCTGGGCATCTGGTTTTTGATTTAAAGGCCTAGATGGTGCTGGAAATAGGTCATATGTGCTTTCTGTAGTAGTAGTAGTTGTTGTTGTTGTTGGTTTTGAGCTAACGGGATGAAAATGTGGCCGAACAACAGATCCAGGTCTTCCTTTAACCCCGTAATGGACTTTTGGCGTTGTTTCCTCAAATGGCGGTACTGATTCCTGAACAAGAAATTGATCAAAGCTAGAATCTTTTTGCGTATACTGATTTTCATCTGCACTTTGCTCTACCGATGCTTCGCTAAATACATTGTCGCTAATTGTGTCCTTATTTTGGACAACATCGTCTTTACTGTACTGTGAATCAGCTGTTATTATTTGCGCTATTGGCTTTAATGCAGAGTATCTATCCTCCTCAGAATCCTGCTGAAAATCTTGACTCAATCCTATTTCACTGTGCTGAAGTTGTTGCTCATATGGCTTAGTATCTAAAGCTTCTTCCTGCTGTTGAGGAAGCTTCAAACCGTCTTCGTCGCTGAATAGCAATTCTTCTTGAATATCTTCGGAAGGCTTAAAACTTGTTTGTTGCTCATAGTTCTGCTGCGAAACAGATGGATTAAATGAAGCAATTTCCATTTGAATTTGTTGCTGCGGTCTTTCATTTGCATTTGAAAGTTGTTGTTCTGCAATACCATACTGATGGCTATAGTCGGAAATATGTTGATCCTTTAATGGTTTAATTTCCTGCTCTTGTTGAATTTGCTGATACTCTGATGGTACCTGTGGTTTGACTTGCTGCTGTATATACTGAGTATGCTCTAATAAATGCTGAGAAGAAAGTGGTTCTGAGGCCACACTTACTTGGGGTGGAATCTGTTCTTTTGAGGTTTGATAGTTGAATGTATTCTGATAAGTACTTTGTTGCTGTGACACGCTTGAACTATGAATGTTAAGAATCTGTGGTACATTTGGCTGATTTTGCAAAATGTTCTCGGAAGAAGTAGGAAGCTGCTGCTGATACCCGTAATTAGGATGATTTTGCACAGGTTCTGATGGAGGTGTGTATGTTTGTTGTACCTGTTGCTGCTCAGGAGAATAAGGCACGTCACTTGAAATAAAATAAGTCTGCTGAATATTTTGCTGCTGTATAGAAGGCACTTGTTGATGATAACCCCCCTGTTCTTGTGATACTGGAATGTTTGGTTGCACTATAGATGGAACCACTTCTTTTTGTGGCATGTTCTGCTGCAAAAACGGTGCTTCTTGCTGCATAACTTGTTGTTGAGGCCTGGGTCTATTTTGGAACATATAAGTCTGCTGTTGTTGGAACTGTTGTTGATAATTATTAACCTGATTATTTACGTTGGAGTGTTGTTGAATAGGTGATGTAATTCCAGTGTTCCCAGCACTAAATGGTTGTTGAGAAGAAAGCACTGGTTGTTGTATACTCGGTTGTAGATTTTGAGGTTCTGGGAATTGTTGATTGCTTTGCTGTTGATGTTCTGGCCTATTTTGATACGCTTGATATTGTTGTGCAGGGATTTGATTTTGGACGAAATTTTGTTGCACAGTAGCGATGTTTTGTGGTTGACTCTGCGGCAAAGTACCTTGAGCAACATGAGGAAACTGTTGATAAGGAGTATTATAATTTTGTTGAGTCTGTTGAGACACTTGATTGTGTACTTGCATGCCTAAAAATTGGTTCGGTACTTGTTGAAGGGGTGTCTGAATTACACTTGCACTTGAATGTTGATAATTGGAGCTTTGGGAAAGATTTTGACTGCTTACGTAATGTTGTGTTTCTTCCTGTTGAATTTGTTGAGGTTTATGCCCCGAAAGAGGAACTGCAGATGGAAATTGTTGTGCGGAAGAAGGGGATATGCTTACAGATGGAGAAGGGGGATTTACTTGATTACTTGTCTCGGACGGTCGATGAGCCCAAAACTGATTGTGCTGCTCTTGAGAAGCTTGCTGTTGAAATGACTGTGGTGCATACTTATTTTCATGAGGAATTTGTTGATTTTGCAGTTGAATAGCTGGAATTGGTTTATGTTGAAAATTAAAGTTTTGTGTAGCTGGTTGAATATAGTTCGGTTGCATTTCTTGAGGTTGATGATTATTTTGAGATCCGTATTGAGGTCTCTGAATTGCCGGTCCATATTGCATGCCAACAGATCCACCCAGAACATATTTATCTTGCATACTCGTGAACTGTTGTTGATGACTTAAGGGTCTGTCTTGAGGATATGTGTTGTACTGACTTTGCTGCTGATCCTGTACCGGTTTATTTTGGTAACTTGCTTCTTGTTGATGCATTGGTACTTGGTTTTGATTATTTATTATAGCATATGAATTATAAGTATTTGCATCTTGTTGTAAAGACGCTCCAGAAAAGTTGTTTTGATGCTGGTACACCTGATTTTGAGTAATAAGTGGTTGCTCAGATTGCAAAAACTGCTGTGAACTCTCGTGTTGATTGTAAGGAATATTATGATTACTGATAATTTGTGGTTGTTCACTCTGTGCTGGAGTCTGCTTTCGCACTTGCGCAAAATCAAGTGGTGGAACACCTTGTTGTGAATCTTGTGACTGAATATTTGGAGACTGATTTTGTAAATAGTACTGAGACTGCATGTTTTCACTTACTTGTGAATCCGGGGAATCCGGTTTTAGTAAAACAACATGAGGAGTTTGATATTGTTGTTGAATTTGATGTTGTTGAGCTATTAGTTCATCACTATTCTGAACAGCTTGTTGGGGTGCTGGTGTTTTGTTTATATCCTGATTCAAATATTGCGTTTGTTCTTGAAGTAAATAAGGTTTGTTTTGCATTACACTTTGCTGGATTGTATTTTGCACATGAACGTCGTTTTGAGAAAATTGGATTAACTGTTGGTTTTGCTGGGAGATATCAGTTTCTTGATCAACTGATGGATTTTCACTGACAAAATGTGGATCTTGAGCTTGTGTTTGAATATGTGCTTGAGAATTTTGAATATTTTCTGGTCTAAAATGTGCTGTTACGTGCAAATTTTTATCATCATTTTGCGGAATTGAGACATGCGCGGACTGTGATACATCTCCCGTGCTTATTTCAAGTTGTGCTTGATCATTCAATGTCTGTATTTCACTCTCCTGTGTTTTATCTTTGTTTTTGTCATAAAAGTATTGTTCTTGCGTGGATTGTATTTTTTGTAATTGATTTTGTTGTTGTGATTGTTGCGCTTGCAGTTGCTGTATTAAAACTTGCTGCTGCTGAGACTGGTAATTTAATCTTTCGAGATCTTGCAAATGTGGTAATTTCGCTTCTTGATAATCAGGAATTTTTTCTATAGTAACGCTGTCATCGTGTAATGAAGTAGCAAGATCACTATGTGAATGATCATTTTGGTGTTGGTTAGTTGGGATTTCCTCTAATACGTCATTTGAAGTGCTAATACTGTCCGACTGTGATTGACTTGAAGTTTGGACTGGAACTGGAATTTCCACTTGTTGTTTTGAAGGGGGAGCATGATGATTAAATTGCTGGATTACTGTTTGGTCAGTTTCTGAAGAGGTACCGGTAGTTTCTTCAGAATTTAGTATACTTTCCATTAACGAGGAATTGCTAGTGTTATCGTTTTCCGGGAAAGGAGGCATAGTTTGAATTTCAACTGATTGAGCATCAATATGTACTTCTTCTGGCGTGGAAGTATTTTTATTTATTTCTTGAGGATTTGGATACTTTGTGTCTAATACATTACTAGTTTGTGAAGTTTCTGGAGATTGGGATACAGCAGCTTCACTAACAAATGGTGGTCTCGCTGCATTATGATTATTGAATTGGGTCAAAAAGCCAATTTTTTGTGTTCCAGCCTGTAATTGTTGTTGAAGTGACGGAGGCATTGGAAGATTAGTTGAAAGAAACTGCTGTTGCTGAAACTGAGGTGTCATTTGAGAATATTGGTCATGTTGTAATGGAAGATTGGAAAGGAATCCTTGCCCTTGTGTTTGAGGATAATAGGAAGTTTGGTAAGGAATATTAGGGATTTGTGATGGGTGTACTAATTGTATGCCACCTGGATTGCTTTGATATGCATAATGGGGATATAAATGATACTGAGGATTCACACCTTGTTGTAGTAATGGGGAAACAAACGCAGGATTGGAGAGCAAATGATGTGAAGCTAATATGTTTTGGAGGCTAGGATTTGCGATAAGATGCTGCAACAAAGCTCCGTGAAGTGCAAGTGGATTGTTGAATGAAAAGTCTGGTTTGGCTTTTGTATTTTCAGAAGTTTCATTCAGCTTGTCTGATAATGATTCAGAACTTGGTTTGATTTTACTACTATCTTTTGAAATTTCATCTTGAGTAGTTGTTTTCAGGTCTAACGCATCTTTGTTATCATTTTGAATGGAACTATTTGTTGACAAAGAGTCTGACGCCTGTTTTATCTCTGATTCAGAAGTGTCAGGAACTTGGTCTTTCGTGACATTCGATGGATTCTTAATCTTAGTGTAATCTGCAGGTTCCTTTTTCTCTGGAACTTGAGGAGCCAATTCTGTTACTTGAGCTGGTCTCTGATGATTTGAAAGTACGGTATGCAGGTTAGACATTAACTGCTGAAGGTTTTGCAAAATGGGTTTCATACTCCCTTCACTTTCTTCTCTGTTACTTTCTGAATCTTTTACATTAAGGCTCTCTGAATTTTCGGAAGTGAGATGTGGTTTGAGTACTGGTTTTTGTTTCAAGTGTTGATTAGTAGACGGACGACCTTCTAACACTACAGGTCGATTGGCTTCAGTTGTTTCTGACGTTATGCTGCTGGAAGTAACCTTCTCTTTTGGTAAATCAGAAGGTGTGGTCTCAATGGAGTATATAGGTTTGCGGGTGGGGGGACGAGGACTGTTTTTTCTTCTAATTGGAGTTGGTTTTCTGTGTGGCTTTCTTGTTGATGTGACCTGAGTAGGTCTGGTTTGCTTTTGGGTAACTGTTGGTGGTTTACTCGTAGTTTTCTTTTCAATTGGCTTCACATCGTCAAAAGCATTTACTACAGGATTTTCTTCTATCCCAGTATCAGAAATAGTTGGTTTCAGCATACAAGGCTTGGGAGTAGTAAGTAGTTCATCTGATGGTAAATCAATGGATATAGTTGTAGATTGTGCTGAAGGGGCAATAGTTGATTTTCTTCTATACGGTTTCGGTGGTCTTCGAGATGATGACGGTCGGCGAGTAGTAGTAATTTCGAAATCTAACATTTGCGCATCCGTAGGTACAGATGTATAATCACTAAGACTAGTATCCGTTTCTGATTCTGCTAACTCGTCTATAATACCACTAGATGTTTCAATCAAATCTGAATAATCCGACGTTTCTGGTAGATTTATTGTAATTGTTGTAGGATCACTCATTTTTACTTGTTCTTCAATTTCGGCTAAACTTTCATATAAATCAGTAGGTAAATGCCCAAGACTTAATTTCAAATTATCTTCAGTACTTTCTTCAGTTTTTGAAAGGGAGTCCGCTCCTGTTGCTACCTCATCCGAAGAAAAGTTTTCTTCAGTTATCATTGTCGTACCATCATCTGACAGATATTCATCAGTATGCTCTGAATGATTTTCGTCACCGGTTTCGTAGTCTTCTGGATCTCGACTCAAAGCTTCTACATTATCGTAATCAGTTCCAGGTTCTGTTGTGGTGATGGCGGGTGAAGTTCCTGAAAGATTCAAGAAACAGGAACATTTTCAAGGAGCAAGCATTAGAATTTCATTCTTGATCAAACAATAAAAATTTTATTACGTTGTTTCTAAAATATGCTAGTTAAAAAGACTAGCCCCAATTTATGAGTTTTTAGAACACTGATTGTTAGTAAGGTTAATACGTTATAAGTAAGAATCGAACTTTAGCAAGGTAATGCTTGAACTGGTTTCTTTTTAAATTACCAAAACTGATGACAAAAAAGAACAGGCAGGGTAACTAAAAACTATTTTTCTAAACATGCGAAAACCTCAAACTTGTAATTTCATTGTGTGAATAGAAGAAATTTTGTCTGAAATTACACACTAGGCTGAAGTAGAAATTCTACAAGAGTAATGAAAAAAAAATGGTATAGTCTGAAAGAAGCTTCTCTCAACAATATTTACCTCTAATGACATTCAAGCGATTATTTTACAATCTTCTGACATTCAAGCTTGCTCCTTTCAAACGTTTCAACTGTTTTTTGAAAACAACTTAAAAGGAACTTTATAATCCTGCCAAAATGCCTACAAAGTCTTTAGCTCTTCATAATAATTTCATTTCAGTCTTGCAGAACTGTAAGTGTAAGATGGACTTCTTTCTAGAAAAACTTCAGTGCCACATATTTAAAATTAGGATCCAAGTCGTCTTGAGAATAAAGTAGAAGATACTGAAACTGTCCTTTATTTTGAACAACAAAGCAATTTAAATCATCCATCAACGTCTATAAAATCATTATTGCATCGTAAAAAAAGTATAAACGCACTTACAATTGTTCTTTAAACATAATAATGAATTGCTAAAACTAAACTACTCTACACCACTCTTACCATCTTTTCATAATCTGTGTAACTTTTCTTCAGCAACTTTATGGATCATTGTTACATTGTGAGCTTGTTATTGGTTAAAGAGGTTAAAGGTGTATGTTAGTAAATATGATACGTTATAAAACACCATTTCGTTGTCGACAGGATTCTGAAAGCAAGTAACATTACAATCATATGCAAAACAACCTCATTCACACCCTTGATAGCACAGCACAGCATGTCATAGCAAAATGATCACATTTGCATAGTGACTGAAATGTGACAACTCACTGTGAAACATTTGTGACATATTTCATATGACTTCCCTGTCACATCCATGCAACAAATAATTTGTGACCCGTCACTTTGTGACAATACGAAGAAGTCATTGTAAGGTCGTTTCGGGACTGTCACGTGATAGGGACCCTTGCTTTAGAGTTTCACTCGATCTTCATACAAAGGGTCCCGTTTTAATCACTGTGCTATTAGAGAGATCATGAGTAAGAAATTAAAGTGTAAAACAATAAAATGTTCTTGATTAAAATGAAAAATAAGAATTAAGTTTGTACAGTTATGGTGATTTAGATGGTTAATATTGTTGCTGTTCATACTTAGAAAGAAATATTAACGCCGGTTAAAATGTTCACAAAAATGCATGAGTATTTTCATAATGCCATAAAGATATTTTCATAGCAGCTTGAATAAGTTTGATTACAAACTCAACAAATGCTTTGGAAACGAAAATTATAGGGATACATTAAAAGATGTGACACTTTAGTTTAATGAATATCTTGGAATTTTAGTTTGTTTCGTATTAGCATTTGTAAAGCACATAAGATATATGATATTATCGCCTGCTGATTTATGACAAGAAAACTAAAGCAGATGATAAAAATATTAGAAACAACCGAGTTTTACAAAAAGCTCCTTGAAAAATTAATTAAAATGTCTTTTTTTAACATTTTTAAGTCAAAAAAAAAAAAAAAAATTCATATCATGAAAAGTCAGCATTGTATTAAACCTACAGACTTACAGAAAAAAAAATCGTCATTTTAAATGTTCATAAAATGTGGGGACGTATGTAGAGTTATTGGTTTGGCCATCGGTTGTTATGCATTTCTAGATTAAAATTAGCTTTGTAGGCGTTTCGGGGACAATAATTATTGTCAAAATTAAAAACACTGACGTCGCAGTGTCTAGATCGATTACCTCAATCTGTCTACCTCAAACAGCAACATGTTTATATGCATATTCTCAAGTATCAGAAAGAATCTTTGCTTTAACATGCAGTTCTAAATGATATTTTCGGAAGGCTTGCATTGTGTATCAAAATCATGATAAGTACCAAATAAATCTAAACTGCTTTCTTATTTGGCCAATTAGTTTTATCAATTGAGTCACTAAACTCCTTCTTTAAAATTCAAGAGATGACTGGTTCTCGCACTCATCGATTCAATTTATATTATATCAAATTGATTCACAACTCTTTTTTTACCAAAATAAAAGTATCCATTCTCTTTACTTATTTTAAAAAACTTCACACAGAATATATAAATGAGAAGGTGAAATCTTACCTCGTATAATGGACGGCTCTACTGTGCTTTTTGAGGAGCAGATGCAAGTGGGGCACTTTCCTTCAGGTGGATCCTTGTCTAGCGAGCAGCCTTCGGTACAGGTAGGAGCTATGCAAATGGAATCGCACTTACACTGAGGACAGCCGTCGTCTCCAATCACATTGTAGCAGCGACGTCCTACGCAGCGTGTTCTAGGGCAAACTCGGCCTTCCGCTACATGGGAGAAAGAGCAAAAGATTGATTTCTAAATTGAATCAAATGATTTTAGAAATCTTAGTGATGCAGAATGTAAAAATATGTAATGATATTTAATATGTTTATAATTTATAAAAAGAATAAAAGGACATAATGTTCAAGTTATTCCGTACGTTATAATAATGTTGTAAAAGTAAATGGAAAGTGAAGGTTCTGCAACTGAACTGGTGCAGCAACTTTTTGCCGCATGTCTTCGGTTATAAACGATTTCATCGCATGAGTCTTGAAACAGGGAATGCTGGAATATTGGAATCAGAGAAAGGTGTTTACAAACGGATAGGATAAAACGTCTTTTCAGTAATCTAGAATCTTTTATATTGATCTCGCAGTTTGTTTAAGTATTTAACTTAGTAACAAGAAGGCGCTAAACTAGGAAATGATTAGAGTTAGAAACTGCTTTTATTGCATGGAAATTTACACACAACGCATTTCAAGCTTGAATAGTAACACAGCTATTCTGGAAAAAAATTGAGCACTTAATTTTGCATCAGGATTAGCGCAATTCTGTAGCAACCCTAACTTATATGACTATTTTATATACAAATGAGAAACTGGGTATCTGTAGAAGTGTTTCTCAAAACGTGGATAGCTAATAAAATCTTCGTATTTCCCTAATAAGCGGTGAACATGACGCCAATCAGCCAAAACAATATCAGTTTATGGCTAGCTTTTTGGCTCAAATAGTCCTGCGAGTTCACCAATCTTTTTGCACCCACGCATCACTAAGTTTATACAGTTTTTCAGGAGTCATTGCCGTGGATAACAATACCAAGAAAACTCGCCAATTATGGAAACATTTCTCACCTTCTCACATGATACACGCAAGAAACCGTTCATCTATGTTGAATGTATTTCAATGCTCTTACGATCCATTGCTATACTTCTGCAGCTGTTTTAATTCGTTTTTACGACAAAACATGCGTTAAAATGTGCATTTTTTCTGAAAAATGTTAACAATAATAATTGAAATAATGCACTTTGTTTAGAAATTTAAATTTCATTTCATACTAACCTCCACGAATGATTCCACAGAAGCAAGACGGGCATACCTCATCGTCCCACTTCATAACCATACAACCAATAGCACACATTGGAATAGGGCAACGTGGCTCCACATCAATGCCTGCAATGAGCCAATAGTTTATTAAACCAACAAAACATACTGTTTAAATTAAAATTTATGAAACTGTTTCGATATTACGTATGGTTAAACAAAAGCGTAACCCTAAGAATAAAGTTCACCTTATTACAACGTTGACATTAAAATGTATATAATTTAGAGTTGCAATTTCTCTATTTTAGACTGCACTACTCATATTTTTGTAGTGTTATTGCATTTAGTTTCAAAAAGAAAAGACCCATAAATAAAATTTCTTGAGATATGTTATAGTTTCCTAAAAATGAGGGAAAAAATCAATATGGAACCAGTTAATTTTGAACTTATTAAATTCATTTTATCTTGCCACCCAGACAAATGTGACTAATCAAAATTTCGCTCTTAACGTCATAGATTTTCTGTTCATAGAAAAATATTATGGAGAAAACTTTGTAAAAATATGCTGATATTTGAACATGGGGATCTAGTTTTGTACATAATATTTTCTTTAGAATACGTAAAGTTTTGAATTTGTCAAATATTGAGATCCATTTATCTTTAAAGGCTAAATATAATAATTAAATCTATGTCGACAGTGATTTGATCTTTACATTTTTCTAGATATAAGCAATTGTATACATTACTAAACGAGAAAAAAGCATGCATTATGTATAAACCCATCGTACTATCCTAGTAAAAAATATAAGTAATAAAAATTAGGGGTGTAGTAACAAAACCAGTTCAATCCATTTTTTAAAACATTATAGAAGAGACCAAAATATTTCTCGCTTTGTCCACCTATTTTTGTCAAATGAATTAATTTTCGATTGGATAAACTTTTGCGTATGATGTTACTTTTTAATTTCTTTTTTAGGTTAACAGTATTGCGTAGTTAGTTACAAAGAAAATAATTTAGATGAGTTGGTTTTGAAGTAAAATTTCGTTCTATTTCTTTTTCAATTTCCGTTCAAAATTAAATTAAATGTATGTGACATTTCACTTTTATGACATGTATTATCCTGTAAGTTCAATGATAACTGATTAAGCAAAATATTGTTAATGATGGTTACCCATGTGTTTTTACAAGTGGCTGTTTTAGTACAGCGGTTCTGAACTTGGGTGGTGCGCCCCACTGTGAAGGTGTAGATGAATTTCAAGGGAGGAGTGAATGTATAAAAATAAAAAGTAAAAAAACAAAAAAACTTACTGAATTTTAAGGCCACGCGTAAATATTTTCGACGTTATCGCTTTTTTGAGATTTTAGTGCAATTTTCATCTACAGTAAAACCTGTAAAGTTGACCATCCTTGCAAGTTGATTACCTGTCCAAGTTGATAATTTTTCTCAAGTACAGAGTTAGTCTTATATAATATGTCTAAACCTCCATAAGTTGACCAAGTGTCTAAGTTGACCACTAAAGTACTGCTCCGCAAGCGGTCAACTTACACAAGTTTCACTGTACTTATGTTTGAATCTGAATTTTCATCCCTAGGATTTGAAAAATCAAAATACCGAACAAAGCTTGACATTGAAGTGGCTTGAGGTTCGTTTTGTTACAACCTAAAACTGAGAAAAATGTCAAACACAAACAGTGATAACCCTCAAATTGATGTTCTGAAAGTGACTGGAACAATTTCACAGTGGAACTGAGGACAATGAAACCTGTGTAAGTTGAGCACTTGCGGGGCAGTAATTTAGTGGTCAACTTAGACACGTGGTCGACTTATGGAGGTTTAGATATATTGCATAATTCTGTGCATGAGAAAAATGATCAACTTAAACAGGTGGTCAACTTGAAAGGGTGGTCAACTTTACAGGTTTTGCTATACCTTGTCTCTTTGATTGCTTGTATTCTGATAATAATATGTTCAGAATAAAGTAAAGTGTAATAATATTGAATTTCGTATTCGAAATTACTATCTATATATCGTCGGCACCATGCTAAAGTGCCGCCTGCCTTGTTTAGTTATCAGAGCAGTCTGACTGCGACAGGAAGGTCCGGGTTCGAATCCTGGCTCGGGCATGGACGTACTTTCTCTCTCCTGTCCTTGTCCTTTCTTTGTGTTAATGTGTTGTTGTGATGTGAATGGTTGCCTACTCTATAAACGGGTCCTTATGGCATGTGTGTACTGTAGAAGTCGGACTTCACACCAAATTACGGTACAGTTGGAAAAGTGAAGCAGCGCACTCCAAATTGCCAGCCTAGCTGGCACACGACAACAACAACAACAACCATGCTAAAGTAACGAATGTGAAAATTGACACTTTTCAGGAGAGCCAAAACAATACTTATTTTCCAGCTGACGCGTTGAGTTACTTTAAATGTTTTAAATTTTATATATGTAAATTTAAGTGTAAAACTATCGTTTGAAGTATAGTTATAACCAGTAGGCCTTTTTGAGTACTGCGGCAAACTATCGAATTTGAAAAACGGAATTCGTGATTTTTCACATTCGTTAGTTTAGCATGGTGCCGACGATATTGTCATTTGATAACCAGATTCAGTTATCCTAATCCGGTAATCGGTGATTGTAGTGGAGGGTGAAGGGCCGTAACCTTTAATCAGTGTTCAAAGGTGGCAAAGAGCATGAAAGTTTGAACTCCTGGTTTAGCGGAAGCATGGATTAAGCTGATCCTGAAATAAAGGTGATTTTTAGCAGCACTTTTTGCCTTGGTTGAGAGTGCTTCATTCGTTTTAGAATGAGTGAGCTTTGTTGAGTGATAGTCTCGATAAAAGAAGTATCAAATGAAAAAAGGAAAGAGCTTTTAAAAAACCCTGGATTAGGCTTATTTTGATACTTAACATCTGGAATAGATTTCTGAATACGTGAATGATTAGTTATACATTACTTACAAACAGGTATGGTCGGGCATGGCGTACGAATGCACTGAAGTCTTCTAATTACACATTTTTGACCTTCTGGACAATTCTTTTGCTGAAAACAAAATTGTTGTTTAATTAATGTTGGGAAGTGTAGGAAAACTTAAACGCAAATCAAACCTTTTCGTATTAATTTGCATGTTTTATTATTTTTTCATCTATATTGTGTTTCTCATAAGTTAAAGAATGACCTTCTAAATGATTACTACTTTTTTTGTGGTAAAAAGGGAGTAAGGATTCGAATTGAGTTGGGTGACTTTTGTAGTAACTTTGTTGAAGTATTTTAACTTAAATCCTGGACAATAACACGTCTCCTTTTCACTTAGCTATCCAAAAAGAAGTATACGCTGTCAAAATCATGCCTGAAGTTATCAGAGAAACGCTACAAAATGATGTGGTTTAATTGTTTGAACGTTATATATTTTTGCAACTCAGGTGGATTCAAAAACTTTTTGTTACGGTTGAATTTAAGCATTCAAAACTTTGAAGTACTTTTCAAAAAGGTTAAATATCCGAAATCAATCATATAGTTTCTTCTAGTTCTGCATTCGTTAAAAGCTTAGAAAAACTATCTTGAAATTTGTCTCTAATGTCTGCAATTAGTAAGCAGGAGTTACTCCAATTAATTACTTTCTTATGAAGCATGAAAAAACATAGAATTCAGGTTTTTCCACTCATGGAGACATTGTAAAACAACCAAGCACCTTCATTATCTCCAAATTTCGCCGAATGCAGATGCCGAATGGTACTCCAAATATTGCCGAATGCTGAAAATTTTGCCGAAGCGTCAGACAAAATTTGCCGAATAAGAAAAGTATTGGGAGGTCACAGTAATTTCTTGTGGCCTTCCATCGGGGAGCTCCTGACTGCTATCAGTATTTTGATCTTTGTAAATACAAAACCTAAAATAGAATACTAACCGCACATTTTTCATCTTCATCATCTTCAATGGTTTTTTCCTCAGCATAATCCGGAACATATCCATCCTCGTCGTGTTCATAATCTCCTGCAAGATGACTTTCTTCACCATGCAATTCTTCCCGCGCTTCGTCAGGTTGACCACCTTCCACGTCCCCTGATATATGATCGTCTGTGTTGTAGAGGTCTGATTCCAAAGGCTCTCCGAAAACAGGGAAGGCGTGACCACCGCTGTAGTGGTATCCAGGCAGTCCAGAATATTTTTCATTGTCACCATCACCATGAACGAAGAAGATTTTATCAACTTCTGGAACTATTTCTTTGCCTGGTAGAGGAATGAAATCTGCCTCCAAGTCTTCTCTCTTTTCTGGTTCCGTGTCAGTACCCTTAGAAATGCTTTCGTTGTTTTCGTGAGTCTTCTCTTCGGTTTCTGAAACATTAAAATTTAATAAACAAACCATAAAAAATGAATGCATATAAAGTACTTATTTACAACAAAAAATATGTGTGCATAATTTTCATAACAGTTTCAAAATATAATATAACTGCAAATTATTTAGCGAAAAAGTGCTTAAAGGAACTTAAATTTAAAAGGTTGTACACACCACAAATTTACGTTATCCATTACTTAGCAAGACAGGATTCCAAATAATCCATTAAAGTTTACATGCTTCGATCTAACTTTTTTTTTGCAATATCGAGGAACATTTCATTCTTTTATTATTTAAATAAATTGAATTACAATGAAAGAGTAAACCGACAGTGAATAAAAATAACGTGTTGGTTTATGAATTTTAATGTCTGATATTTGATTTCAAAAACTATTTCTCCTTATTGAATGTTTTGTCTTTTTATTAAGTTGATTATAGAATCCATGAATCAACGTAATATATAAAATAATATTGACATTAGGTGTATAATCACGGGAAAAAACAAAGCACTCTTTCATATTGCATCACTTGATTAAACTACCTCTAGCATTTCTTGCCAGAAACTAATTGTTTCTCTAATCCTTCTTAACCAGCGCTCTAAATCCTTTTTTTCCCTCGTGATTTACATCCCTATGCGTATCTTAATTGTCTAAGGCAGGTTATAGAAATAAATAACTGGAAAAGTAAACAAAAGTAAAAAAATTGCTATTTTCTAAATAAGATATTACTCTTTAAGTTTTCAGGTAAACAGAAAAAAATTCAGGAGAAAATCCCTCTCTCCCCTTAAGATTCATTATTCTGAAAACTTGAATATGACCCTTTTATAGATGCTGCACCAAAAAAAAAAAAAAGTTATCAGATTGTTCGAAGTGTTTTTCTGATGATAATGACTAATAGTATAAGTAAATATTTGAGTTGATAGCAATGCAGTTAAGAAGACGTTGAATTAGTGATGTTACCGTTAAAGTATGAAATCCGTTATTTTATAGAATACCTAGTTATTTCACGGAATAACTGATCGTGTCCGTTAAAGTATAAAAATCTCTTGTATTTCATGATTTAACTAGTTACTTCATAGAACAACGATCTGCAGCCCGTTAAAGTGTAAAATAATCAGCATCATATATAGATGATGTATGATATAGACGACAAATACATTTACCTTTCACCCCTGTGTTACACCCAAATGTTCGTGTAAAACCCAGTGTGTCAACAAAAAAATGTTTTGGTTTTAGAAATAATGTTCTTTGTAATTCCAAGTGTCATTTTTAGTAATCCTTGTTGTTACAAATGATTTTATGGTACGTTTCCATAAATACCATTTATACGCTGCATAAATTAGATAAATTGCTTCTTTTTCATTTTAATTGTCTATCAATAGTTTATTTATAGAATACCTATATATATGTACTAGTTATTTCATTTTAGATAAATTGTTTATTTTAGACTTTAACCGTCTCTCATTAGTTAATTTATAGAATACCTAGTTATTTCATAGAATAACTAGTTAAAGTGTCAAATGAATGACATATTACACACTTTAACGGACACGATCAGTTATTTCATGGAATAACCAGGTATTCTATGAAATAACTGCATTATATACTTTAACGGTAATAGTGATATGATTTTGATATTGAAAAACGATTTATTTAGTCACGCATAAGAAAGTTTCAAAGTTATTATATAAATGTGTTTATGTTATCAGTGATTTATTAATGGTTATCATCATTAGTACAATTATTAGTAACACAGGAATATTACGAAGGTTGGTGTTTCCTTGTGCGTGCCGTTCAAACCGGAGAGGAAAAAAGTTGTTACTGGTTACGCATTTCAAACTTATTTTGCACCCACTTTCAAAAGAAATATATCCTTTTTCGTTAGCTGCATGTAATTATTTTAATTTTTACTTTACGTAAGCGCTTACATCCACAAGCCTCTTTCTTACAGTGCTAAACAAAATATTATCAGATTTTTATTAATATATTATTTTAATCATACTAAGCTCGTAGTACAAGAGGCTGTTGTTTTTTCACAATTCTGAGAAACAAATAACAGTCTGCATTAATGCAGCAGGCGATCTAATACTCTAGTTCGTTAGGGATTTCATAGTTGGCGCCACTAAAACGTATAATTAAAGCTCATCCTTTCTGTAGCGCTCACTAAAAGCCTTGTGTGTACCGCGATGAAAAAAAAAAAAAAAAAAAAAAAAATTGGAGCCATAAAGCGATTGTTTGGTTTTAGGGTACGCTTTCCTCCTGTAGAACGAACAAGAAATTTGCTTATAAAACTCTGTTGCCATCG
Organism: Uloborus diversus; assembly: GCF_026930045.1. NCBI lineage: Eukaryota > Metazoa > Arthropoda > Arachnida > Araneae > Uloboridae > Uloborus > Uloborus diversus. The sequence continues at coordinate 73,787,228 of NC_072737.1, read as the reverse complement.
CATAATACGAGTTTAGTATGCTACTTTTATATAATCGCTAACAAGTAGATTTTGGTACTGATTTTCTCGTGCCGTTTTTTGAACACCCACAATATTAAAGCACAATTATTTTATATCGACATATTGAGCTTGTTATTATTATTTTTTGAATTTCAAAATAAAAGAAGTCGTGTCTCACCGGCCTGTTCCCCGACGGAGCAAACGCATCCCCTGCATCTGCCTTCCGGGGCATTGGTTTCAATTTTGCAGTGGGAGGGGCATTTGGGCTCCTTTTCACAGGGGGACTCGCAGATGCACTTTTGGCAGCCATCGTCGGCAGTCACAACACTGCAGTTGTAACCAAGGCACGTGGGCGGTGGACACTCTTTTACGGTGTTATCTGGGGGGCCGGAGAAAGAAATATATTTCAATTGGAGGATACTTTTATTTAACAAATGGACTCCCCGCAATTCGAGATTTTCGGCTCCGACGGAATTCAATATTTTTATATCATTATGTATAGCGCCATTTGCCAAAAATAAGAGCGAGATAACTGCTCAGCTCAATTTTCTTTTAATTCGATGTGATTTCAAATTCTGGGAGACTTATCGTTAGTATTACAGCCACAGTTTGAAGTGTTAACTTCAATTTAATTAAGCTTAATTTGAATTTTTCGGTAATGACTTATGGATCTCCTCACATTAAATTTAAGTCGTGGTTAAAATATTCTCTTTTTTTTCTGCCTAAGATAGGGAGATGCCCATCCCCCCAAGAGCAAAGGCAACCCCAAAGTGCCTCAAAGAACCCCCAAACCAAGTTTCCCAAAAGAAAAAAATACTCCTTAAAACACCCGACTAAAAATTTTAATTACGCAGTCTGCGCCATGACTTCCCTTAGGTGGGCACCCCTTCTTTAAGATAAACTGCAGACTGAAAACACATTGTCACTTCGGTTTACTTTGCAATAAACGTCCACCGGATAACCAATAAACACGTTCACTGTGTGCTTTGAATTTCTAACTTGATTTGTGCATCTTTCAAGAAGTTTTTGTCAGTGTTCACCTCTTTTATTTTAAAATGGAGCTATATATTGGACGATCAATAAAATCGTTAACAATACGTTTATGAATAAGGCTGGGCCGTATTGTTACTAAGATCTAGCAACCTATTTCCAGTAAAAGTTCAATTCTACCTCCGCAACTGAAAGCAAAAGCTATATATATCTCATCTGTGTAAACAAATACCATCTTATCTTCAAAAATAGCACTGAAATAGTCATAAAATATTTAGTGAACGAAAAACAGTATAAATTTCTGCAATATCGAAGCTTAGTAGTTAAAAGTATGAAGGTCAAGACAGCTCTACATTAGTTTAATTTGAAATAACTACGGAGAAATTCAGAGACGATATCTGACAGTGCGGGAAATACTGCTGCCATCTATCAGTTATATAAAGAAATAAACATAAATTAATATATGATCAAAAAATTTTCCTTTGTGATAAAAGTTAAAAACAATGAAGCGGTGTTTAAAATGCACAAACGTCTATAGAATTGCAGACACGTGTTTCAGAGTTAAAAGCAACTTCTTTCTATATTGGAAACGATGGTCCTTTGTGTATTTCAGACGTTATGTTACTATTTTAATAAAAATCTATATTATTAAATACTGATGAGTCCAGCAACGAACCTGATCCCATATTAGTCAAAGATAAATTTTAAATTTTCCCGTTTTAAACTTTCAGTGGTTTCATAAGACCCGGTTTCACTGCTTTTGTTGAAAATCAAAATGAAATATTTTGAATCTTTTTTCTCATTTGTGTCACATGTTTTCTTTGTCGCATTGCAGAGAGTCCATTGTAGATAGTATTGTGAGAGTAAAAACCATAGTTTCAATTGAGCACTTAATTTACCCAATAAAATTAAGCGCAATCTTAAATCTACATCATCGGAACTAGCTATTAAAAGATTTAGTGAAGTTTTTCCTCTTCTGTTTTGTCATCAGAGAATAAACTAAGATGCATTTCATGATTAAACTCATGCCTACGCTATGTTTGGCAAAAATATTGAGAATTAAGTAAGCAATTATATGTTAGTGATTAATTTTGTTAGTGAAACTTTACATTTTTAATGATTAAAAAGAAGATCCAAACAGAATGAAAAAGTTACAACACCAGAAACACACTGTTGAAAATTACCTAGAAAAAATCTTGAATTAAAATACTGTTGAAAATTTTTATTACTATTGCATTCATTTTTGGTGATTTTAGAAACATTTCAATTAAATAGAGGAAAATGGAATTTCCAATTTCGTAAAGTGAACCATTACATTTTTTCTCACAGCTGAGAGAAAAATGTTTAAAAAAACAGAAAATCAATAAATAACTGTTTTGTTTTTTAAGTAATAAAGCTTTTGTGAGGATAAAAAATACTCAAATTTATTTTTTATATACTTGATCAAATTGCACTGAATAATTTTTGTTAAGTAAAATATAATGATTACGGAATAAACCCCTGCTCAAAATCAAATAGCTTTAGTCCATTCATAAATTTTTATTGTATAAGCTTTATATGTACTTAATTGCAATGAGCTTATTACTTTTATGGGTTTAACTTTAGTAAAATTGTATAAGCTATCAGATGTCTTTTAAATATAGAAGTTTTTAGTCATGAAAGCCTTAAAAGTGCTATGTTAAGAATGACATGTGCAGGTAATGGAAGAATAAACGAAGGATATTCAAGTATCAATCACACGTCCTATTGTTTTTATGTTTTTTTAATTAATATATTTGTTTTGATACCTGCCAATGACTAGTGGCGATAATACCGCAATGATTTTACACACATAATACTTTAGTACTTAGAGAATTCATAAACTATTTACCTCTGGCTGACCTGGACAATTTACAAGCACAGCCTGGGCAACGTCCAGGTTCCTTGACCTCCTCTTCTATTTTGCAACCTTCTTGGCAAGTGGGTGCTGGGCACGGGGCTTTACAGAAGCAAATGGGGCATCCAGCTTTGTCTTCTCCATATGTGCAGTTCAACCCCTGACACGATACAGGCGGGCAGGAGTCAGAAACTGGCTTCGAAAGAATATGTTCCATTGCTGAAAAAGGTCCATCATTAAGAATATTTTGCGATTACAGTATATTACAGAATATATTTAGCCTAAAGGAATCTATAATGTCTTTTCTTAAAAATTTCTCGGAGGGAACAGAGTTTGAAAAAAAAAAAAAAAAAAAAGCTGAACGTGGATTGAAATTTACCACAGTAAGAACAAGCAGTTGGAGTTACAAACATAAATTAGGAAGTGCATTGTTGCAAATGTTATGAAAGGCATTGAAAAATACTTTGAAATGCAAAAATAAATTAATGTGCCAAATTACAAACTACCAGCTAGGTAATAACGAAATATAAAGGAGAAACATAAATTAGTAACTAAACCAAACATTAAAATGAAAAGATTAAAGGTGGCATACGCTTAAATCGCTTGCAACTTTCAAAAGAAATGAAATATTAGCAGGATGCAAAAGGATTGAATTATCAAACATAAAATATAAAGGAGAAACATAAATTAGTAACTAAACCAAACATCGAAATGAAAAGATTAAAGGTGGCATACGCTTAAATAGCTTGCAACTTTCAAAAGAAATGAAATATTAGCAGGATGCAAAAGGATTGAATTATCAAACATAAAATATAAAGGAGAAACATAAATTAGTAACTAAACCAAACATCGAAATGAAAAGATTAAAGGTGGCATACGCTTAAATCGCTTGCAACTTTCAAAAGAAATGAAATATTAGCAGGATGCAAAAGGATTGAATTATCAAACATAAAATATAAAGGAGAAACATAAATTAGTAACTAAACCAAACATCGAAATGAAAAGATTAAAGGTGGCATACGCTTAAATAGCTTGCAACTTTCAAAAGAAATGAAATATTAGCAGGATGCAAAAGGATTGAATTATCAAACATCCCGAGCCATTTTCGGAGATGCACGTGTTACATGTTGGAATATTGCTAAAACAAATTTATTTTTCCCTTGCATAATGAAAATGCACTTTACTACAACAAGTTTTTTTTTTTTTTTGAAGTTACCTTTATCCACACTTTCGGGCACGATTTCTCAAACTATTTATATTGATTCCAAAAACAGCAAAATAATCTTTAAAGAGCGGATTTTCGCTAAAAAGAGGAAAACTCATTAAAGTAACTTTAGTGATTAAAATTACTTTAATAACATGGACCAGGAACTTTTTTTTCATTTTACTGCAGTGTGAGAAAATGGTTTCGTGAAATCAAATTGCCAGGAAGATATCCAGTTTCTCAGCATTTTTGTGCGTTTTAAAATTTTGAAGCGAAAACATTGCTATAGGGGAAATAGTTTTCCATATTAACAGGGTAAAGTAACTTTGAACTTTGCATGGATGCTCATTTGGAAATTTTTCAGTAATGCACAAAAACATTAATAAATAAGTTAAAAAAAAACATTAATACAGTAAAACCTGTAAAGTTGACCACCTTTGTAAGTTGACCACCTGTCTATGTTGACCGCTTTTGTCAGGAACGGAATTAGTCCTATCTCATATAATAAAGGGAAACCTCTGTAACTTGACCACCTCTCTATCTTGACTACCTGTCTATCTTGACCACTAATGTACCCCAAATTTGGTTTGAAGTATTGTAAAAAACCCTTTGTAAGTTGACCACTTGGTTTATTTTTTTTAACTTTCTTTACAAAATTATTTTATTATATTATTTATTTATTTATTTATTATTATTATTGTTGTTTTGATAGCTTTCCAAAAATGTTTTTAATGCTTTGATGAGAGACCAGCATTTTACTAACTAACCAGCAGCATAAAGCTTATGCTGCTCTTTAATCTCCAAACTTGTTTTTCATTTGTTGTTCTATTTGAGATAGCTTTTTGTACTCTGTTCAATGAAAATTAGGTGTCAGTAAAAAAGTTCAAAGTTTTTTCTTTTAGTTCCAATATGTTGTGGCAATACAGGAATTGTGCTAAAAAGAGCAGGCCAGGATCTATACATTTTGGGCCCCCCTGCAACAAAATATGTAGGGGCCCTCCTTAGTGGCCAGCAGTGTCTATTTGTAAAGTGAATAAGTTTTAGTGCTATTTTTTTTTCTATTTTTTCTTCAATTTCTAGGACCTTTAGCCCCTTTAAGGACGCGGGCCCCTTGCTCTGCGGGTACGCAGATCTGGGCCTGCTAATGAGTAAAGTTACATGTTTCTGGTGCAATGGATTAAGAGATAGGACATTTTAATTTTGCCTTTATGAACTGGGAGAGTCGCGCTTTTTGCGCTTTGTGCTATAAATTGTACAAAAAAGGCTTGAAAAAGAAAGTTAGTTGAACTTGAGATTAATAAAAAGTATGAAATATTATATTAAAATTAATTGAAAATGGAAAAAGCCAGAGAAAATTAGCCGGCACATATGGAATTTCTAAAACTACAGTGTCTAATATAGTCAAAAACAAGGAAAAAAATAACAAAATTATTTGAATAATATTTTTAATTATTGTTTCACTTTCAATAATGTTAAACAATGAAAGTGAGTTGAACAGAAAGAATAAGGGTGAATTACTCAAAAAATGAAAACATGGTGCTAGAAATGACAAAAAAAAAAAAAAAAAAAAAAAAACATTACCGCCCTTTATAAGTTGACCACTTGTCTAAGTTGACCACCAAAGTACTGCACCGCGAGTGGTCAACTTACACAGGGTTTATTTTATTTTAGTTTGTCAAAATCAAGACCTCAGTTGCAATAGCCTGAGACCTCCACACATATATAAAATTCAAAACTAAATTATAGGAGGTCAAAAGTATCAGAAAAAAATTCAAATATTTTCCGAGCCTGCTCAAAGTTTCTCAATGTATAAGGGTTGCCCCAAATTAAAAGTGTACAAGTGCCATAACGTCAGAATGAATGATTCGATTGCAGCGACACTGCCCAAATATATAAAGAGTGGTATGAGTTATGCATCTCAGATGCCGTTCAGCGGTGAAACCTATTTGCTGTAGAGGAAATCGTACAAAAGGAAAGTCGTGCTATCCATGGATGCGTCCAAATCGGAACAACGTGCGGTAGTACGTCACCAATGATTCCATTGCCTTCGTTAATGAAATGATCCGAGATAATCAAAGGATTAAGACCCGTGAAATCAGTGGCGAACTCAATCTGAGTGAAGAAACGGTTGACACTATCATCCACAAATATCTGCAGTACAATACCCTAAACAAATACCTAACCTAACGGAACCCAGCCGTAGGGGAGTTTGGTCTTTATAGGACCAGACCCGTCCCTATGCCGGTCCCAAGCCCGGGTAAATGGGGAGGGTTCTGTGATGGTGTAGCATCCATGCATGTAAAACTACTACTATTTACTTACGCTTGAGCAGATCTGTATCTGCCCAGTGAATATCGAGTGGGACAGTGAGTAGGCAATGTTTGTCACCTAAGCAAGGTCTGTACCTGGGTCCACGGTGCTTAGAGTCGTAAGTGGTTGCACTATTGTTCCCGTCAGGATCTAGGGAGCCCCGGCCGAAAGGTCCGTACTATGAAAAGTCCATAGATGGTAGAGCAGAGTGGGGTTCCCTGTTTCGTACCCTACCTAACAGGTACCCTATTCAAACCCTATACTTCCTCAGGAATCAGCCCTGATCTTTCTACACCAAAGACATCGACCTGCTGCCGCAACGCTGGGACCTGTGTTTCAACGCCCATGACGATTACTTTTAATTAACATTAAAAGTATTATTTTTATACAACTTGTCTATTTTTCATTTGGGCAACCCTTATAGTTTGTATTTTCCACTTTTTCCAATGCATACATTATACTAGATTTACTATTAACATATACATTCTAGGAACAAGAATAAATAAATAATTAATAAATAAATTTTTCATTACTTACTGAAGTTTTCTGTTTGATTTATGCAAACAGCCTAACAATGAAGCTGAAAATTTCACTCACCGGTTGTGGAATTCTTGCACTGGCATCCGCATTCTAAACCGCTGTTAGCTGGCACATCGAGATCCATGTCACATCCCACTGGACATTCTTTTGGCTTGCATGACAGCTGACAGCGGCATTCAGCGCATCCTAGAGAGTTCACTGCCATCGTGCAGTTGTATCCTCGACATGGAGAAGGGGCACATGCTCGTTCCTCTGCACAAAAATAAGCTTAATGTAAGTTTTTGAGTTAATCAGGTCAAGTGCAAAACTTTTATGTGTGACAGAAATACCGTTAAGATTTAGTGAAAAAAATAATAACTTTGAAATTAAGATGATATCATATTTAGACGCACACATTTCAAAGTAGTCATAATAGTACTCTAAAGCAGTTGTGTGGTACTCTAACCACTATTATCAATAGAGGCTTAGAGTACTGCTTCTTTTTTTATTATTTGCTTTGCTAACTGCTGGCTAAGTATCGGAATGAGATTTTATTAATAAAACTCTAAGTAGGTGATGAGACATTTTCAGGTTCTGAATGCCTGTAAATGGATCTGAAGTATCTTGATTAGTTCTTTACTTGATGAATTTGTCTCCTTTTGTGCTACGTTTTTGCAGTTGGCACTTGGTTATCTGTCAATGTCTAAAACAAATGATCTTAAAGATCATTGGCATTAAGAAAAAAAAAAGAAGAAAGTTTATAACAATAATCAAGCCCACAAAATCCACTTTAGCAATATAAAAATCAGCTCCATATTAAAAGAAAGAGTCGTTAAAACAATTTCAATTTAATTATGGCTGCATCCCGTAAAGAGAAACTGCGGAACGTATACCGGTCCGGCACGTGGTGTGGCATAAGAGCGCATTCATACACACAGCACTATATAAAAACTTTACACTTAGTTTTCACTTCAAAATAGTTCATGGTTACAACAACTAGAGGTCAAACACTTTTTCAGCTTTCAGTTCTTAAAAGTTTCAATAGGAAAATTATGCACTTAAACTCAAAATAACGATTTTATGACTAAAAGTAATCATAGCACTGGGGCTCAAGTTGGTTAAAGAAACACAAGACGTGCAGTATTTATTCCAGGTGCGTGATTCCCCTTGATTTACCCTATTAAAATGTAAGATCAACATCTCATGTGTCAATTATCTAAGTTGCACATATTGCATACTTACCAAGATTTCCTTGGGGGCATTTACATACAGGGCAACCTTCTTCATCTCTTCCAATCAGAATACAGTTTTCCTCACACGACTGTACTCGACAGGTTAACTTGTACTGAGGTTCTAGAAAGAAAAAAGTATATTTATGTACAGTGTGATCTAAAAATAACCTAACTTTTTAGTTACAGAATAAAAATTAATATTTACAAGGTTTGTCCCAAAGTGAGTTTAATTTTTTTTTGCCACGCGACTGCACCGTGCAAACCTGCACAACCAGTTGGAAGTTGTAGGGGAGACTTATATGGTTGCTTTAAGCTTTCCAGTGACTCCTGGTTCAGTGGCCTACTAGCTCTCGGAGAGGTGGGATGTCATATTTAGTGAACCTCCGCGCAGTCTCGTCGTCGTGCTTAGGATGGAGATAACTTGAGAGCAACGTTTTGCGATAAAATTTTGCTTTAAACTCCGAAAGACGGCAAAGGAAGCATTCGATTTGCTCACACAGGTCTTCAAGGATGATTGCTTGTCATACTCGCAGGTCAAAAAGCGGCATAAGTCGTCAAGGAAGACCAGGAAGAATTAGTCAATAAGGCCCGTTCTGGGCAACCATCAGTATCGCGAACTCTTGTGGGTGATTTTCTAAACTAAGACCATCAAATGTGCGTTCGTTCGGTGTTAGAATAGTTAAATTTGCCGAAAACTGATGATCATCGAATTGTTTCAGAAGACATGCGTCGACATGACAGTGCACCGAGTCACATCGCCTTCGTTATTAACTTTTATCTGACTCGGGTCGGATCGGTGTTTCAACAGTGCCAAATTCTCCCTATTGCTGCGATGTAGCTCCGGCAGACTTCTTATTGTTCCCAAAAGTGAAAAGGGAGCTGAAAGGAAAATATCTGGATTCCCTGGACAACATTTAACATACCAAGCGATTTTCAGAAGGCCTATAATGCATGGGAAATACGCTGGCAAAGGTGTATAAACGCAGAAGGAAACTGTTTTTGAAGAGTTAAGTTCTATTAAAAGTTTTATCATTGAATCTATTTTTTTGAAAAAAGACTCATTACTTTTGGGACAAAACCTGTATTCATAATAGTATCTATTTAACTCAATACAACGCTTTGAATGGCCAACCAGTTTATCCATAGACTTTTTACATTCATTTTGGGAATGGTCTTTAACACCTGTGTCAAGGCTGCCTGAATGGCCAAACCTTAATGGTAAAAATCTCCTTTCACTGCAGTTCTCAGTTTCTGGAACAGAAAATGGATTTGTGTCCTCAATCATCCTACGTAGAACCTCTGAAGAACGAGCTTAGAAACAAGTACATGCTAAAGCTTATTTGTAGTTTTATTTGACGACGCTACAGTCACAAATTGATAAGTTTTGTAAAAAATAAATTAAGTTTACTTTGTCCGTTAATTATTTCATTAAACTTTGTTTTCACTTTATCTTTGTCTGCAAAAGTCTTTTATTGGGGATTGCACAGATAATGGTACCCAAAAAGGGGTAATGGATTTTAAAATATTAAGAATTCTTGTGTTATGTCAAGCATTTTTATTTATTATTTCATGTTTTTTAAAGTTAAACATACCTTTAATTTGTTGCTTACAGTAACAGAGAGGACAGCTGCTTTCATATGATCCAATTTCTTCGCAACCCTCAGGGCACGATTTTTGTCCGCATCCAAAAGACACTTTCTCACCTAAAATTGTAAACTGGGTTTTAGTTACTAAGAAATGAAGAGTAAGCAAGCCGTCCAATAACATAACATACAAACTGCTGAATGAAACTGGTATGTTATGAATTGTTTCAAATTCGGTATAAAACAGTGTATTAAAAAGGAAAGATATGTTAAGGTTAAATGTGCTGAAAATACTTTCATAAAATCGTTATACTCTTTAAAAAAAAATAAAAATATTCTAGTTGTACCACAAATGTCCCTAATATTCCTTTCCTTAAAAAAAAAAAAAAAGCAATTATTGCCCTTTTCATCATCGCGGGTTCGTGTCAGTAAAGTTCTCAATGCAATGTGTGCAGAATGGCCAGTCGTCACTGCTATTTCACTGCTTAATTAATCTCTTCTGGCAGAAATATTATCCACAGAAACTCATTAACTTTATACATCTGCCAACCTTGCAAAATCCATTAGTCCGAAATTCAAGATATTGTCAGTATAAAATAAGAAATCAATATAGAAAATCGTTTTAAAGACTCTCTTTATTTTATTGACAAAAGTACAAACTTAGTATCGTCAGCGTTTAGAGGAAATTCACCAAGTATCAACATTTGACAAAATTAAAATATAGATATTTGGTTAAATATATTTTAAAATTCTATATACTAATTTAAAACATTTAAACATTTATGCAGGAAAAATAAATGCATAAATAAGCGCAGTATATTTTTATATACAATTGTGAGCCTTAATGAAAGAATCAATAAAGAATTGATTAAAGTCATCTTCAAATAATATGTAAATAATGGATCTTAACTTTTTGAACAATCAAGAAGTTAGCTCACTGATCTAATTTCGACCACAGCCTGGGTAAGACAGGTCACATGACAAAGAATTAAATAACCTTCTACAGTGACAAGGAATCACACAACCTTGGTTTTTGTGTCATTCCGAAAATTCTTCGGACACTTAGCCTTATTTTTTGACATAAAAACTGAAATTCTCTCAAGAACTTCAAAGAGTTATATATATATATATATATATATATATATATATATATATATATATATATATATATATATATATATATATATTCTAAACATGAGGCTCCCAAATATTTTCGATTCACAGCACCCTTTGAAGAATTAGGCAAGGTGCCGTGAGAAAATTCTATCTTTATTGTATACATTCTTTTGATATTGTCAATACATCGCAGTACCCCTTGCTTCTCCCTTCGGAACACTAGGGTTACGCTGCACCCATTTTTGGAATTCCTGTTCTAAACTTTAACTCAAGAAAAATACGCCACTTCTACCTTTTTATGATAGCAAAAGGCAAACTTTCGTCAATATCTATTCACAGTTCAATCCTCCAAGAATCCATGACAGGTCAAACAACTTGAAAAATTTTGATCCATTGGCACATCCAAAATTTAAAAAATGCCTCAATTAGTTCGATAGTTATTTAAAATTGAAATCACATATTCATAATAAAAGTCCCATTTTAACTAGAGGAACTGAAATAAGAGCTTCTAACAAAAGAAAACACTTCAGTTCTTGATTGCAACAACTTTAATTTTTTAGAAGCGAGTTGAGATATTATTATTATGTTATTATGATACTAGAAAATCGTTCGTCAAGGTATGACGGGTGAAAATTGCGTCTGCATTTGAACAAAGCCATTGCCTGTTTGGTGATATTTTGATACTTGGAATTGTAACCTCAACTCCAATGGATTAACATTAAACTCCAGTAAATAGCAGTCATTGTTGACCATTCTTTGCTTTCTTTATTGCCTTGAAATGACAGTCTTACCAGTAAAACAGTTACGTTACCGGATCGAGTTCGGCCTTGTCACAATAAAGCCTTTCCCTCAAGGGCGCCCTTATAGGGGGGCAAGGGGGGCTCAAGCTCCCCTTAGAAAGTTGATTTTCCTTGCTTTTGGTGCATTTTTCTGTGCAAAAGTGTAAAAAACATTTTTTCTTCGGCCATTAAGGAATGAGTTATTGAAAGTGTCAAAGTTTAATGACTCTAATATGTCCTGAAATCGGTTTCCATGGGGAAAATATCCTGCTAAATCACGGGGAAAATATCTGAGCCCCTCCCCCCCCCCCCCTTACAATTTTGCATGTGGGCACCTTTGCTTTCCCTGCATGTTAAATAGTACAAAGCATATTATCAAATTATCATGTCGTCGCGCGCGTTTCATTGTTGAAACACACAAATTACTCGATAATCGGCTATTATTTATATAAGGATATTTTGTATGATCTTAAAGGTAGATTTTTTCATTTTTTGTCTTTGTATCTATCGATCACTGAACATCCATATTTATTCTCACGTAATGATTTACCGGGTAGGGTTTAAACGTATATCGAAATTGAAAACGTACCGTAAACCGGGCTGACATTGCCCAGTTTTCAACTTTAGAGTCAATTTTTTTATACTTGCTGCAAGAATATTGGAACAGTGAAAATTATGTGTTTTGGGGAAAGGCAAAAAGAATCCAGGTCGCTAATGCATTTCAATTTTGACTCACTCGATATATTTTTAAAAAATGAAAAACTGGGTGGGCAAAGTCAACCTGCTAAAAGGGGTGACTTTGCCCACTTATACTTTTCGTAGGAAAACGCCTTCAAATATTTTGTTGGGCAGTGTCAACTTGATCAGGGGTAAATAAAACCCCACTGTCTGCTAGTTAAAAACATATATTGGAAAAAGAAATACAGGAAATCAGCAGAAACATTGAAGCATGCAGGAAAATGGAGGAAAAAAAACATTATGTGTCCTACACCTTAAGTTAAGTTCATCAGCAATAGTATTAGCAGTTAGAACTATTTTAGAATCCCCTATAAATAAATATACATACATACATATTCAGAATCTCCTTTAGAACTTTTCATACTGCTTTCAGGATGCTTCTCTCCGCGTCACAAAATCATTAATTTGGAAACCAGGTCATTACTGAGAACAGATTCATTGTAGTTTAAGGTGCTTTTGGGGAGGAATGGTATGCAAAGATTCAAACTGATGATCGAAATAAGAAGATATATTCAGGACCTCCACTCGGGTCTTGAAAGGGATATATTTTTAAAGTTACTCTTTGAGAGCTCCTTTTTAAGACGATTCAAAAATGACTTAAACCAATCTTACACAAGTAGATTATTCTTGATCTGTACACACTCTTCCAGCTCGAGACAAGTAATCATCAGCAATGAATCGTATATCCATTTATGATAGTCACGTGTCCTAATCACCGCACACTAAAATTTGTTTGATTATTTCTCTTTCCTCTGGCACTGATAGGCATGTTTTTCCCTCAGATTTCCCAAAGGTTTCTCAAAGTTATTCGGAGAATCTCATGCTTTTGGCCAAGTAGACAACCTTACTAAATCAGCAAACCCTGGTCAACACCATTAAAAATTGCCTCGTCACGCATAGCATTCGTTTATAAGACATATTGGCGGTGCCCAAAAAGTGCATGGCGTTGTTTCAAACAAGTAATAATACAGACATATATTAATAGTAATCATTATTCATTCATACATTTTCAAGTAAGCATCCATTTTTTCTACAGATCAAATATGCAAAGTGACCCCAAATTTCTTGTAAAAGCCGGGGTGAAATAGCCCACAGGAATTATACCTAGTGTGTAGGGTTTTGAAAAAATAATGAAAATGCTATTTCTTTGTTATTATAAGAGCAATAGGAAGATATAACAGACGGTACTTACTGACTCAACACGTAAACAGCGCAGATGTAATTCGGAGCACACTAAAATTTTTTTGTATTGCCTTACAGACTAGGAAATAACTTCTTTGACTGAAAACTTATAAATAATCATTCTGTACCTTTCTCGTGCATTCTACACAAAGAGGAGATGATATTGCACTATCTTAGCGCCTCGAAGCAGAATCTTGATGTACTACTTTTAAATGGAGAAACTTTGAATAAAAATTGGGCAAAGTCACCCCGGTGGGCAACGCCACCCCGCTTTACGTTATGTCAAACCGATTGTTCAGAGTTTACAGAAAGAATCACAAGTTGAAAAACTGACAAATTCAAGTTCAGAAGCGTCCTCCTTTTCATCTCAGTTAAATCTTAAGGAAGTATTTCATTACTTACTGTCAAGTTCATGAATTTTCAAAAATTCTATTTATTTTTTAAAATCATTACTTTTTTAGTATTTTTAATTCCCCAGATTTTAGTTAAAAAAACAAATAATTACAAAAAAAGTGTACTTTTGTTTTTGATAAGTACGTCAAGGATCTGAGTTAAGTATCTCCCTTCAAATACTTTCTTTTGGAAAACAAGGAAATGGGGAAAAAAAGGCGTAAAAAGTATTTCTTTTTCATTTATTTTTTATTTTAAGAGTAATTGAATGAAATTTCTTCATATTATAAATTTTGCTTAAAATTTAACTAGGCATTTATGTTTTCAAAAGCATTTTATTCATTACATCCAAGTAATGTTTTTTTTCTAGTAAGAAGTGGGGAGGGGTTGATAGGTGTCTGAATAACTCTAGCTAAGGGGCGATGGGCTCAAAAAGGTTCTTGGGAACTACTTCAATCTAAATGCTCCTGAAAAAATAAACGTATTTAACAGCATTAGTTTAGGAATCTCTTGAATTAGTTCTGCGTCAATCTTACATTTAGGAACTGGCAGACAAGGTTCTTCTTCGCACTTAGTTTCAACCAACATGCATCGTTCATCACTTTGACAGTTCATACTCTGCAAAAAATAAGAACATTTAAAAAAAATGGACTTTCTAACGTAATCTCAAAAATTGTTAATACTCAATGAATTAATAAATAAGGTAATATCTAAATTTTTTGTTGACTAATACCATGATTTGAAAATGAAGACCACATTTTAAAGATTTTATTGATTTTTGAAGTTATTAAAGGATAGACAACGCAGTTGAAACTGAATCTTTTAGAAATGAAAGTCATTCATTCTTACTGTCGAATTCGATTAGTAGTGTTTAAAAGATAAGTTACTATCCCAAATACATTAAGTTTGTCTTCAATTTACGAGATGAACCGCACATTGGCTGCGGACTCTCGCTGGTGAGACAAGAAATAAATTCTTCTAATTTAATAATAGTTAGAAATGGTAGTAAAATGACATTTGAATACTATTTTATCAAGTCTTCACATTCTCCGTGAAAGCTTTAACTTGTTGAGTTGACCTCAAAACAGTATGAAAAAATACTGAATTATAGTCACCTAGCTGTAGGATATACACGGGCAAGCAGTTTTCATTCCAAATTTCCAGCTTTTAACATTTTCTTTTTTAATATAGTTTTATTAATTTTAACTATGACTCTAAGCAATGAAGAACGCAATGTACACACACACAATCAGTTTAAAATATGAACGAAGCTGTCCGTGTCAAACGGTTAACATGGTTAAAATAGCAGACTTTTAAGAAAAGCTGCGAAGCACTTTAAAAAAAAAGGGAAAGAAAAAATAAATATGCAACAACTGCAAATTATAAAGATGTACAATAAGATTGTGATTACCGTAATATTTATCAATCAGTCAGGTAGAAGCAGCTTCTGCAAAGAGTGTGATTTCTCAGGAGAGCGCGATTCATGTTTTGAACTGATTTAAAAGTGAAACTTTTGCAGAGGAAATCGTCTCGAGAATGCTTTAAGGCTGCTTTCTACTGCAATCTTGCGAACGGTCACTTGATTTGGAGTCTTATTTATTGGACCAAATTTTCTGACAAACCCAAATGTTTACGGTACCTTCATTTGCATTAGGATTCGTTTCTGCCATTTCATGCTGAACTTGCATTACTCCTAAGAGAAAATGACTTCACAAAAATCTTTCTGTTGATTTCTCATTTTATCTACATTGAAAATTAAGGATGAAGTTCATTTTTAAAGTTATTCAAAATTGACTCGGTGTCATGCTTTAATGGTCTGTATGTGTTGACATTGGATTTTGGTAATTGGATTGGCAGTTGGGTTTCGTGTGCATTGGAAAGTTATTTTTTGGACAAGCCTGAGAAAGTTTGACACATTAAATTATAACTAATATGACAGCATAACAATAGAACCACTCATCAAGTTACAAGATTTAAGATTTTCTTGTAGCTGTATTTTTGAAAAAAAAAAAATAAAAATAAAAATAAAAAAAAAATAAATAAAATAAAAAAAATAAAAAATAAAAATAAAATAAAAAATAAAAAATCCATTAAATGTCCGCGAATGCAAACTAGAATGTATTGTAAGTATTAGCATTTTTTGAAACAAAATCATACTGTTTGTTTGAAATATATATATATATATATATATATATATATATATATATATATATATATATATATATATATATATATATATATATATATATATATATATATATAAAGCACACGCAATATACAGGGTGTTCCATTTTAACCTGCAAGACCTTTATTTTCGCAACCGTTAATCCTAAGTGTATACTTCCTATTGCAAAAACGTTCAAAATCAGATGCAGAGTTACAATATTGAAATTTTGAAGCAAAAATGAAAATGAGTCAAAAAATACAAAAGTTAAATTTTTGTACGAGCCCAGGTCCCCTAGCTTATATTTAGGGAAATAATCTCCATTGAAAGATATTACTAACACAAAAAACTTGACATTTGTGTAACCAAAACTCAGAGAGATGTTCCAGTTTAAAGTTTTAAGGGACCATACAAAAGTGGAGATTGGAACTTACCGCCCTTTCAGAAGAATATTAGGTCGTCAAAGTAAGAAAAACAAGGTGTTTATATTTTTCATTGCTATTCAAAAATAAATGCAAATGTTATGCCGTGATATATACGCAAAAACATACGACAAAACCTCGAACAATTTGAAAAACCACACTCTATGCACAAATATAATTTTAAACACATGTTAACTGCTATATTTTCCTCTAAAAGGCGTTATTGACGGCGAGTGAAAAGTGGTGTAGATCGCAAAATGCCGCGTTTCATATCTCGGTGAATATTGTTTGTACTAATTTCTAACTTTTTGTGTTGGAATGGTTTTTCAATGGAAATTATTTCCTTAAATATAAGTTAGGGGAAATAAGCTCGTAAAAAAAAAAGTTAAATGTTGTATTTTTTGACTTATTTTTATTTTCAATTCAAACTTGATGGTTGAAACTTATTTTGAACATTTTTGCAATTGGAAGTATACATCTAGGACTAACGGTTGCGAAAATAAAGGTCTTACAGGTTAAAACGGAACACCCTGTTCATATATATATATATATATATATATATATATATATATATATATATATATATATATATATATATATATATATATATATATAAATAAATATAAGAACGTAATCTTGCTTTCTGCGTATTTATTTAACATCAAACGCCAATATTGTTTAAACAAATCGCAAATTTATCATTAATTGAGTACAATTTAGGTTTTTAAACAATCCGTATAAACTGCAGACTTTGATGCATCTAGGATTAATTTCTGTGTCAATTTTTATTCTTACACTGTATTCATATAAAAACAGTTTTAAATTCTTACCTTGCATTCTTGCACTAGATGTTTTAAAGAACTTTCTTGTTTGTTTTCCACTGATTCATCTTTCTTTTCAAATTCCACTGAAAATAAAAATAACAATATTACACACAAGTATAAACACATTTAAATAAATAGAGCAAGTTGCTTTTGGACCTCTGCAACACATTTAAACGAGGGAATTCAAAAACACGTGTTACTCTTTGCTTCAAAAAGTAGATGATTACAGTTTAAAGAGGGAATTAACTGCTCTAAATCTTCTGCAGATGTAAAGTTTGTTTTTGCTTTCAGTATTTAAAAGGGCGCATACGTAAGAGACGTTTTCAAAAAAAAAAAAAAAAAAAAAAAAATAATAATAATGAAAATAGTTAAAAATGAAATTTATAAACACTGCATTTTTCATTTATCTTTTTTGAAATGAAAAAAAGTGAATGGATATTTACGTAAAATGTATTTAATTATTTAAAAATAATTAGTATATCTTTTTTAATCCGAAAGTTCAAATCTGACATTTTACAACTGTTTTACAGAAAGTTGTAGGAAATAGTTTACACAAGCATGACAGTAAATATAATATTTACGATAAACATATTTAAGAAATATTGCAGAATCAGCGTTAAAAATGTTTGCATTATTTTATTAAGTTTTTCGAGTAATAAATATATAAAAGTTGATTTTAAAAAAGTGCGAAGTTTTATTTATTTTTTTTAGCACAAAGATAGGTAAGATCAGGTATTTAAATTTGGGACACATCTAAAGTTTGATGCGAATTAAAATTGCTTTATGCATTTTCTCTCTTTTTTTCTTTTTCTTCTTTTTCTTTCATTTTTTGTAGAAAAGAGAACGCTATAATTCTGTATTTTATGTAGATGCATTCGTTCCGAAATACATTAATTAATTTTCTAATCAATTTCTGACAAACAATTGCTCAAAAGAATTGAACTTTTAGTTTTATAATTTTTTTTATAAAACTAACATTTGATGCCCATTTGGCATTGGTAATTAAGTTTGAAGTAATTTTCTTGAAATTCTAATAAAAATTCAAAGCAATTATTTTCGGGAAACATAAAATTACCTTTTTGAAATACCCCACTAGGTTTAAAATTACTTCATAATAATGAACTTGTTAATGAAATTAATTAAACTACATTAAACTCTAAAAACTGCATCGTACAGTTCGTTAACCGAAAAAAGGAAGAAAATTTTATGGTAAAATATTTATAAGAATAAAAACAATGTAAGCGTATCAAAAATCAAAACACATAGGAATAAAAATTATTTTCAGTAAATAATTTCTCCAAATAACTTTAATAAAATTTTAATGAGTTGTGAAAGAAATGAACTGGCTAAAAATGTACGTTGATGCGAGTTCTTGAGCTTAATCTTGTATTTTAAGACCTATTCAACATAAATTAAAGTATTACATGTTTGTTATTCCAACAAAAATTGCATTTACTAGAAAGATACACTGACAACTTGACTATCAGAATTAATTTCTATTGCGTGAACGTGTAGATGAATTGTTTATGTTATAACTACTCGTGTATAGCAACCACTACACTGTAAAAAAAATCCGTAAAATTTACAGAAAAAAACTGTCAGCCAGGACGCCAGTTTTCTTCCGTTTATTTTACAGAAATCTTCCGTATTTTTATTATTTATTCAAGCTGATTTATTATTTTATGAAGATTAAAAAAATGAAACTATACTTTCATAAATCCATTTCAATATTTACTATACTACTACGAAATACATGTATACAAAGGTAAATTTCCGAATATGCCTCTGTAACAGATGACAAGAAAACATAATAATAAAATATTGATTAGGATGCAATGAAATGGAAGTTGCAAACGATTTAAGACTTACTCGCTTTAAATAAATATAAGATCAAAAACTCGAGCACGAGAACCAAAATCCAATCACGCGGGCGAAATTTCGAAGATTCGAAGAAAACCAAAGTATAACCGGTTACAGATCCAAAAAAACAGAGAAATCCTGTATTTTATTACGAACAGTTTTTTTCTGTAAAAAATACCGATAACTTCTTCAAAATTTACAGTTTTTTTTTACAGTGTACAAAGTACCAGAAGAATTTCAAAAAAAAAAAAAAAAAAAAAATTCGGAGAAATGATAAACTATTGATACCGTAAACTCCCAATTATCCGCTCTCGGATAATCGGTGGGTATTTTAATTTTTTTGTTTTCTTATTGGTTAATAAATATTTTTAAAAAGCAATGATGGTGTTATTGTTCGCTTTAAGCTTTTCGATAAACTGTTTACATTCAATTTTAGTAGATGCAATATTTTTAGCTAAAATTTGAATCAATGTATGAGCATTATTATTTTTGTTATTGTATGTTTTAGTATCGTTTTTTACCTCTTATTCGGATCATTCGGGGTTACCATACCACCTTATTCCGCAGATAATCCGGAATTTACTGTACTACTAAGTTATCCTTAATATTAAAAAATAAATAAATGATAGACATCTAGAACAGAAAAAATTAGTCTAAGCAATGAAAAATGTCATGATCACTCATTTCTCATCATTTTACTAGAAATCCCAAACGTGATTGTCTGAAAACTAAATTGACGTATGTGAGTTTTAATACATTATGTTATTTTTGCTAGAATATCTCTCAACTCATTTGTGAACTTTCCAATTTCTTGACAAATTCATTTGAACGTATTCCGACAACGCTTGATAATTTATTCAGTTATTTGAGAATTTATTCTAGTTAGCAACAATATGAATGGGTAAAATATTAATTATATTAGAATGTATGCAATGTATATAGATTACGAGAAGGAAACTCTAGGAACGTAATTTTTCTTATCATATACATACAAAATGCGATTCTTTAGTTGTAAAAGAAAACCAATCCTGTATTGTAATTTCATTCTACAGCTCGAAATCTAATTATCATTTTCTCTGATTTGTCTCTTAATTCCATGTCGTCTTATGTTTCCCAGTTTGTTCGGAAGTTTTTTAGGACCGCGAATAGTTACTCAAAACAATATGAATGGATGAAGAAATAACTCCCATTGTCTTAAATTAGTTTCGGCATTTAGGTATAAAATTTTGTCACTTATTGGTTGTTACATTTGAATACTTTTGTACTGAAGACTGATATGAACGATGTTGTTATTTTTTAAGCCATTTTTTAGAGAATTCAGGATGCTAACCAATCCAACAACAATATTTACTGACTAAGCATTCCTCTCCTCCCCCTCCTACTTAAATAAATAATAATTTAATTTCACAAATCCATAGGTTTCCCATTTTTGAGCCACGTCCGATTTTGAAAACACTCTTTCACCAGTGATCACATAAAATTATCCTCTAGCTAATTAATAGTGATTTTATTTGAAAGAAAATAATCATGTTGGTATACTGGTGGTTGAGTCATCAGAAAGTGGGCAGAGTGTGCGCGAACTATGGACTTTTGAAACTAATTAGGCATTGATATGAGGAGGGAAAGAAGACATGCTGGGTAAGTAATTGATGCTAATTGACGGCATTGAACACATAGGCGCCCATATGTGTATTTAGAGGAGGGGCAAAAAATTATATTTTTCAAAGTTTTTATTTTTATGGTAAAAAAACTTTTACTTTCTTCTTCTTCGTTTCACCAAGGAGTAAAAGACGTTAGATTTGTGAAAATTTTCGGTTTTAAAATATGACGAATTTTTACCCACTGTAAGGGAATATGTATTTTGGTTTTCTTCAGAACACAAGTGGAAATTTGTTACCTAAAAAATTGTTATGATTTCAAAAGAAAAATCAATGCAGATTAAAAGTTGAAAAAATTTCAGATACGACGGTTTTACTAACGCCATTTATTGATGGTTAACGTGGAAAGATTTTAAATTATGTACTTATGCTCAAACTTTATTTCAAAAACAATGACTTTTTTAATGTCAGCCTCCACCTCTTTATGGGTACTAATGTTTGAACACTGAAATTTAAAAATTAAAAAAAAAAAAAAATCATCAATATCAGTTCTCAGTACAAAAGTACTCAACTAATTTGGGACGGAAGGATTTACATTAATTCCAGAACCCAATACTGCGCCGATAATTTGTTCCATCTTTGAACATCAAACGGTGGTTTGCTTACATAAGGCGGTGCTATTGATTTGGCAAATACATCCGGAGCATTCGTTTTCGGGGTTCTCGGGCTGACACATGGGCGGACAGGGCACGCAGCGGGACTTGCAACGGCAAACCTGGCACCCGTCATCTTGTTTAACCAGCCAGCAGTTGGTCCCTTTGCAAATGGGGTCCGGGCAAGCCGTACCTGCGGTACGAACAATACATTAGAATTCGAATCACCCTCACAGTCGCGAGTTTGCTAATTAATTCTATTAGCTATCCCCCAGCATCGCGTCTGCAAGACCAGCAAAGTAGACCCGAAGTAATAGCTTCTTCCTCATTCAAAGTTTAGTGGATAAAACGGGATAACTTCAGTATATTAGTTTGTTTCTGTACTTAAGATTAAGTTATATTTATCAAACAATATTCTTAGGTTTGAGTTACCTAATAATGTATATTTTTACTAATTAACTGTGCACCTGTAGTCTTTTACTATTGAAAAAAGTTCAGTGCTTATACTAATAAGCAACACGTTCTTAATTTACGCAGCAATGTATGTTTGAAACTATTTTACCGCAATTCTATCTATGTACCAGGGTTTGATACCTATGTTAAGTACATTGTACGGAATTTCTATTGAACTACATAATTAACTATCTACTTTATACGCATAGTACTTTGGAACTGGTTAAAAGTAATGTGACTCTTTCTAAATTCTTTGGATTTATTATGCAGAAATAAATACACAACCTTGAGTTTTATGTTAAAATTCATCCAAAATTTAACACTATTTTTCACATAAAAGTTTTAAAGTTCTGTCAAGAACTTCATTTTCAATAAGTTACCGCCCTATAGCCACTGCTAAGGCAGAAGAAATACACCTCTAGCTCAGTCATTCCAGCCGAGGACTGCAGTTTCGTTCTTATTAGCGCTCGAATGCTAATAAGCACAAAACTGCAGTCCTCGGCTGGAATGACTGAGCTGGGGGTGTATTTCATGTGAGAACTTCATTGATTTTGAAAAATTAACATCTTTTCAACCCAGACACAATAAAATACTGCATTCCTCCAAACTAAAATATGAATTTAATGGTAAACTTTCACCTATAATATCTTTTCACAGTGAAACCACCTAAGGATAACTCAAGAATTAAAATTTAAAAAAAAATCAACCAATCAACACATCCAAGTCTCACGCAAGTATCTCAATTTCTTCTGTAATTACTTGAAGAATTGAAATTCTTCGAAGGTGCGCTATTTTTCTTAACTTTAGTAACTTCAAATATAATTATGAATATAGTGGCGTTATTTTGGTGATAAGGAATGGGGTAAGACGAACAAAACTGCAGTCTCTGGATGTAATAACCGGACTGTCTGGTATATTGCAAGTAGTTATGGGGGGGGGCTTACCCCTGGCTTAGCAGTGGTAACTTGCTGCTAAATACCTAAATTTGCCTTCAATTCACGAGTTGAGCCGCACCATTCTGCGGACACTTGCCTGGGGAGAGATAAATTTAACATATCTACCAGTTTGTTACCGCTTTCAGCTTCAATAAGATGACATCCGCCTCTAGCTTGGTTATTCACTATTTCAGACAGATGAGTTCTAATAAGAACGAAACTGCAGTCTCTGGATGCGATAACCGGGCTGCCTGGTATATTGCATGCATTTCTTAATTTTGTAAATCATATTGCTTTTTTTATGAGATTATAATCTTTTAGTATGAATATATCACGCTTAACCCGTAGGGAATCTATATTTCTGTAGTCATACATCTGTTTATTAACTCTACCTTTTAATTCGTCACGGTAAGCTATTTTTACTTCCTTTTACAAAAAAGGAAGTATTGTATTTGCGAAAAAAATTGTCACTTTAAAATCGGCCTTAATTTCCATTTTGCTCACCCCGAAAAGAATGTTGAGTTTTTTTTTTCAACCTGGACCACACGTGGATATGTGCCTAGGAACGTACAGACACCCGAAATATCTATTTTGACGATTCCCGAGTTAATTACAACGAGTTTTCTCGTGACGTCTCTATGTATGTATGTGCGTATGTGTGTATGTATGTCGCATAACTCAAGAACGAAATGTCCTAGAAAGTTGAAATTTGGTACATAGACTCCTAGTGGGTCTAGTTGTGCACCTTTCTTTTTGGTTGCATTCGTATGCTTCAAAGGGGGTCTTTTGCCCCTTTTTTTGGGGGGGGGGAATCATTGTTAATTTCGATGTAAACTCACGAGGAGTTATACTTCGGCGGACACTTGGCGATATATCGCCAGTCTTTTGTTCGCCAAGTTTTGTCGCCAACTTGGCGACAAATTTGGTATTTTTTTTTTTTTAAATCTGGTTTCAATTTGGCCACTGTTTGTGATATTTAGAGAGTAAACTACGAAAAATGCCGCAGATTTTTTTTTTAATTAATTTTTCTTCCTATTTTTTCCGAACCTTTTTATTTGTATGCTTTGCAAATTTCTTTTTAAGCATCAAACCCTACTTTAATCTTTAAATTCCTCGTTTTTCCTTTGTCTTTAAATTTAGTTAATTGCTTTATCAAATTCATCAAACGCTTAATCTATCTACAGCAGCTAGATCTAGATGTCTTCCTCGCATTGACACTGCTGTGGTAGAGAAGTGACATTTACAAAATTAATGCAGTTTTTTTTTAAATTTATAATTACTATTATTTATTTATTTATTTTTTTGTTTGAATATTTGAAAATACAAAGGGTTTGATGACAAACTTCGTCGAGAGTGTGGTGCTTTGGCAATAATTTTTTGTACCAAAAATGGGAAGTACTATCCTACAGCTGTAGATAAACCCAATTTATCTTAGAGGACAGTTGAACCTGATTTTCTTAGAATTTTAACAGGATTTGAATCTTCCTTAGCGTTTACTGGTAAAAATTTTATTTTGTTCAGAAAACCAATAATATTGCTCACTAGAAAAAGGTCAATAGGAACAAATAATTGTCTCAGCAGATTTTATCTTCTGACAAATATTTACTTTTTAATGTGAATAGCAAGAAATCTTTTTTGTATTTATTTCGTGGAGAATTTCAATAATATATGTTATTGCAATTAATATTGATTTGTGGTAAATTTCAATCAATATAAAAACTCAATAGCCAAGGAGATATATTTCTAATTTTCATACTACTTTACTTATATCTTTTTAGTTTTAAAGTAATTCTTGAAAATAATATAAATAATAATTGTTGTCAGAAACTAACTTATTACAAATCGATATTTTATGAACATACTGAAGAACATCAAGCTCTACAGAAATTCAAGTATCGCACATTAGCTGCATTTTAGTGAGTAATTTATGAAGCTGTTCAATTCAGATTGATATCATTCGCTGCAGTAACATAGATATACAGTTTGGACTTCCTCTAGAGTTAGTAACTGCTGGCTGGTTTATTAATAAAAAAGAATATTTAAAATGAAAGGAAAGGTTCGTAACGCTTTTGTTCGTAAATATAACTTCATGTATTTTTTTCTTATAATGTGGAATTACGAATAATGCGTAAAACATTTACGCATTAAAATGAATGCTATGAACTTGTATATTTTTAACAATATTTTACCAATGCAAGAAACTAGTCTTCAAATTTAACATCGTCATTGTATTAGGAATGACTACGAATCGAAGTAATTGTTGAGAAAATACCCAAATATATATTAGCGTTTCAAATAATTATTTAAATACTTTAATTCAATCAATTAATTAGAAAATCTCTTAGATTTGGAAAAGGTCTCAAAATTTTAATGTTCGCAAGTGTTAAAAAAGTTTGAAAAAGGAAAAAAAACGCTTTTGTATCAGTTAAGATTTCCAGACATTGAAACTGTTTTTCGAATGCTCATTGCTAATTATTTTTCGAGAATCTCATGCAAAATAGAACTCGCAACAAAATGGGATACTTTTGTTGTTGTTTATAAAATAAACTACTATTGTTCTTACTGTTATCTGTTCATTTATTCAATTAAAATCTGCTTAGTTATGAACACAAATTTAAAAAAAACTTGAAAACGGCTATGATGTTTCGCTTCAAAAAATGTTCAATGTTGTATTAACTGAACCCTTTGAGTTTCTTTTAAAGTAAGAAAAGAGATGCCAGTAATATTTACATTTGTATGCATTCCTTAAACGTAGAACTACATAAAAAATTAGTGCTAATAATTTATAAGGAAAAATAATAGAACGATTAGAATTAACCATAAAAAAAAGAAATTTTCAGCGTGAAACACGTGTGACACTGTTGAAAGCAGCCAAACAGCTCATTCACAGCATAAAGAGACCTATTGGAGTTCTGAATTATGTGCAGGCAGCTACCAGTATGAAGATTTATTCAGCTTCTACATGAGGTTATTTGCTTTCAGCTGGTTATTCCAATTTCAGGATGAGTCCGAAGGAAAGGCAAAACTGTAGTCTATGAATGATGTAACTGAGCTGTTTGGTACTTACAGGCAGCTTTGCCTTAGCTCCGTTTTTCGGGTGGTAATTTTTAGCTTTATAAATGCGACAATATTGTACTCACTAGCTTTTTCTTCACATGTGTAATCCGGGCAGCAGGAATGAGGTTTGTAAACAGCCTTGCAGTTGTTGTAGTCATTGTTTGGTGGAGGCGGGCAGGAACTATGAATGCATGTAAAGTCAGGTGGCGTTTTGCATGTACATGTCACGCAGTTAGTTGGATGCTTGATGTCGAGAACGTGACCAACAGGATAGTAACGACTTTCAAAGTAACACATCTCATCTGGAAGTAAAGTTAAAAAATGTTTTACAGAATTGGGAGTGTGACAATCGATGAATTGAGGATTTGGTAAAGAATACTACAATGCAGTTTTTGATAATTCAACTAGATTATTCGGGTGATTCGGTATAAAATTAGCTCTTCTGTCCCCCATATATATATATATATATATATATATATATATATGTATATATATATATATATATATATATATATATATATATATATATATATATATATATATATATATATCACGTTATTAGTTTTTTTCGAAGAAGTTTTCAAAATTTATAGATATTTAAACTTTTGACATGAACGGAAATATTTTCGTTGAAGTTGTTGTTTCGTTTGAAGTTTTTCTTAAAACTTAAAGTATCTATCATTCAATTTCAGCGAAAAAACGAAAATAAAGCCTGCTTCGATGAATTTATCATAAGCTTTCATGCAAAAATATGTGGTACCTTAAACTTTCAGGTTTTTTTTTTTTTTTGCTACCTTTAAAACAACGAATATCAAATAAACAAATATTCTTTACGAACAAAAAAAAAATCAATTGTCTTGAAATATTTTTAAATCAATCTCACTACTGAAAATTCAATACAAATTGTCATTTTTCTTGCTTATTGTGTTTTGAGTTATGATTTAAAAATATCATCCTGACTTCTATTCAAATTATTTTGTTCCCTTTTTTTTCTGCATAATCTGATTATTTGTAACAGTTACGAATAATCGAAATGTACAGACTGTAGTTTCAAAGCTACAGTGATATTTTTATCGCAGCCCTGAAATAACTTTTTTATTGACAACGTGTGATGTGTTTTTTTTACCTTGATACTATATATATTTTATTACTAATAGTGCTCATTCTTTTTTATTTAAGACTGACATACCAGTTTGTTTAGTTGAGACACAGCTTTTATCGGATAATACCTATCAGTTTTAAACTTTGTTGTTGACATATATTTAAATGACTTTAAAATGTTTGCATGAAAAGATGATGTTAGATGAATATTGAGTACACAGTTTTCTAATATCAGTCGAATAAAGGTGTATTTTTTCATTGACCAACAATACATTTAATGCAATGCATACGAATTTATTGACAACATATAAGTGATCTTACCTTCATCATCTTCAGACTTAAAACTTGGACCTTTATTGCCTTTGAAGTCGAAGTCTTCATCAGCTATAAGAAAGATTAAAGAAAAAACAGAAATTTATTTCACAAATCAAAAGATACGAAAGGTGATCTCATGTTATCTTCTTTCCGTACCATAATTCTCCTACAGTTTTACGAATAGCTATAGTTAAGGCCGCCAAAAGCCAAGGCGGACACCTTGTCAATTAGGTCATCGGAGTCACCTCCCATCTTAAAACTTAGAAAGCTTAAACCACTCCAATCCGGGACTGGGCCCCACCAAAGACCAGGTCCCTATTTTCCGATTAGGCTAATATGTCCTCTTGTCGGCCCTGGTTATAGTTGGAGCAAACCTAACCTGGCAGCATTGTGAAAGTCACGCAGATCCCAATTATGCAGCATTACTACGCAGCCAGGTGAGGTTGCCCTAACAATAATTTGAACACTTTGATTGTTGTTAGTTTATGGGATACAGAACATGTAACTTCTAGATTTTGGAATGTAGCATGTATTACGGTTGTGTATGCTACGTAGCTAAAATGATCGTTTATAGAGTGTAACTGTCCGACCACTGATGAGATGGTAAGACTAACATCCGGTTTATAGGCGGAAATGGAAGCATCTACTAGTTTTTTGGGATGTCAGCGTTTGCAGATGTTTGCCAGCCTCTAAATTATTCAGTGTCACATTGAAACACGCACATTTTTAATGTTCACGCACACAAATTTAACTTTCCCTCTCACTCAGATAGACTCGTCCTAGCTGAACGTTTCCAATTCCATAGCAATGGTGAGCAGAGTGTGTTAGAAAAATTGTATGCCAGAGCAAATTTACGACTGATATTTGACTAGGATACAGCACAAATAAATTAAAAATCTGACATCAATCTGCCTCCGTATCAGTTAGGTTAAAATACATTGCAAATAATTAACTTATCTACTGTCCACTACTAGAAGATGCATGATTTTCGTGCTTCACTATCTACTTTAAAATTGAGTTTTACTCCGTAACAACAGCCGACAGATAACACGTGTTACGTACCTACAGCCGCTGTGCAACATTCGTAAACAGTCCTTTGTTTTACACTGACGAATTTTTACTTCAACTTACCACAATGATAGTCGATGGGACAGCATGTCTTCTCGTGGTAAATAGGAATGCAGCCTTGCTTCAATTTCCTCGAATCTCTCTCCAACATGCAATCGTGCTGCCTGCAGCTTGTGCTGTTAATGCCAGTCCAGTTCTGATTACACAAGCAGATCAAACATGGATCTTCATCTGGGTAGATCTGTTCACCTTCGTAGTACATCTTGCCTTTGTACTCACAGATTGGAACTGCAAAGTAATTTTTTTCTAATGTAATACTTCAATTGTTTAAAGATAAATTACTAATATATTTTACAATGCATTTTCAAAGTGTAGTTGTCGTTTATTTTTTGCTCGTTTTTCGCATTTGTATTTCTAACGACAACAGTGGTCAGTGAAGTTTGACTGTGGTGGGGAGGTCCCGGGTTCGAATCCAGGTATGGATGTACTTTTTCTCTCCTGTGCTTCTCCTTTCCTTGTATGAATGTGTTGTTATGCTGTGAATGGTTGCCTACCCTATAAACGGGTCCTTGTGGCATGTGTGTACTGGGGAAGTCGGACTTCACACCAGATTACAGTACAGTTGGAAAAGTGAAGCCGCGCACCCCAAATTGCCAGCCTAGCTGGCACAAGACAATAGCAAAAACAACATAGTCTCAGTTGGTAAGAAGACGCGATAAAAAGTTTATTTTGCATTCCGTATATTATGAGGGTCTTTTAATTTCCCTCGCGAAAGATCCCCGACCACCGATGCGCTGTTGCTGTATGAGCTTCATCGCTTTTTCTTTTGACAGTTGAGTAATGGTTTAATCATCGGTTGTAAAAGAATTATTTAACCTTTGATTTAATCTTCTTTTCCAAATGATTTAGTATCTGCAGTCACAACAGGAGCATATTATTAATACAAGTCTTAAATTAAGACTTATTAATAACAAATTGTTGGAGTGACATAAGATACACTTAAAAATACTATCTAATATTTCTTGTTCATTGATAAGTTTCAAGTGAATACTTTAAGGAAATACAAAGAATATTAGTGAATACAAGACACATTTTTCTTTTGCTCGAGAATCTGCAACAAACTATTCAAATCACAATGAAAAATGTCTAAGGGACCAGCAACTTTTCAAAATTCTCCAAGATTATCCTCCATACAAAGGATGTACTAAAGAAGTTAATTGCGAATATCATGGAAAGAGACAGATTGAAATATGACCACCCTACCGGGTTTGAGGATGATCGTGGGAAGGTTTTACTGATGTTGTTGATGTTTCTTGTCAGGGGAGAACTGTATTCTTAAGTAACTCCAATGGTGTTGAGAGCTGATTACAGAAAAAGGGAGGGTGGTGCGTTGGTAAATAAGGATGAAAGGTAATATATCTTTCCGTTGTAGGATTCTTGTTATTCATTTAAGAGCATAAGTTCATTAAATAATAGTGAGCGTTTAATACAGTAACCTTTAGTTCTATCTCGCTTTTCGGGAGACAAAAAAAAAAAAAAAAAGCGCGATTTATCCGAAAATGCAAAGTACCGAGGTCATTAAAAATAAGAAATCAATTAACGTAAAAATTAATGACATCTTTACTGGTTTATTATCATAGAAGAACTATTTTTTTAATAAAAGCGTAGGAAATTTCGTCTACAATTTTTTCTCTTCAACTAAGGAAAAAATATTTTTTTTGGTTGTTTTTTGGTGGAATACGAATCGAAAGTTGCAAAGTAAACTGCAACAAATTAAGCTAAGTATGTGAAAAATAAGAACGTTTTTTCCATTGATTACAAAAGGAAGAAAATACTTTTTCTGAGAAATATAATTTTTTTTTCCTGTGATGTAAAATGTAAGACAGCATTTTTTTTTAAATGAAATTTTTTGGGAGACAAAGGAAAAGCGCGACATATCCGAATGAGTGATATAACGATTCGCGATGTAACGAGGGTTTACTGTGTTAGCAATATAAATCATTCTTACAATGTACTATAAAGTTCTATGGAGTTACTTGAACCAAGAAAACTACAGATGTCAATTATTGTCTTGAACAAATTTAAGTTACACGGTGTTTGTCAATAACAAATGCTGAACGAAAGATGACTTATTTATTAATTTATTTAAGCAAAGGTTCAATTACAGCAATCATTTTGTAGCGTACGAAGAAAGAACGTGAAACGATTCTCTACATATCAGTGCAACTTCAGTTAACTGTAATTGAGACTGAGCTTTCCGTTCAAGCCGCGACTAGTTTCAGCTATTGAAAATGAACTTTTCGTTCAAACCGCAGGTTTGATCGGTGATTGACAGCATAAAATTCAATATGAAACTGAAAAAATACATTATTAGTAATGAAGGATTGTATTATTAAAATGTGTTTTGTTGAAATTGTTTCAGCGGAAAAACTGTTTTCCTTCTGGCGTGAGAAGGAACTAGTGGGAATTAGGCTTAGAGAAGAACTTGATTTTTGTTTTCGATACAGAAGGTAAATGTGGAACACATGTTTGTGTTTCTTTTTATTGATTATTAAATATGTTTCAGTACCAAAATAGAAACATATGCTTAGAATTAAATTCATTACTGGAACATATGCGGATTTTTAGGACGCATGCAAATTTTTTGCTCCCGCGGACTTTTAAAATAAGAGGTGGTTGAAAGTTTACTTTCTTTTTTTTTTTTAAATTCCTGTTAGATCTGGTTCGTTTGTTTTTGTCCGACTAGATCTGAGGAAATCTCATCAATACGACCCTCCTTTATACGCATTTTTTAAAGAAAAAAACCATATGCACATATTTCCGAAAATGTTCACATTTTTTTACGTTAAAATTCATGGAAAAATTAATGAATTTACTACAGAATTGGCATTGGCAGCATAATTAATGTATTATTTCAAACATAAAGTAATCGATAACGAAACCAACTTAAAATATATTATGAAATAATGATTATATTGGATTGCCAGTTTAAAAAATAGTAGATAAAACGGAACTTACCTTTATAAACATTATCTTTTTGAGCTGTGGCTGCAAAGTGAGTAAAAAAATAAATAAGTATGAAATAATAATGAATCCTATTTTTTTCAACATCTTTAATTCTTTATTTCATAAATGAATGAAAAAAAAAACATTGCATATCGTCTAAAGATGCACAGAAAGGTAATTTCACTCAAAAAAAAAATAAATAAAAAATAAATTAATTAATAAATAAAATAAATAAATAAATAATAATTTTTGAAAAGTCCAATTACCTTTCGGAAAATTCAAATTTAAAGAAGCCTTTAGGATGTACAAGAACAGTCATGACTTGTATAAATAATTAAAATATAAAATTGTGCAATATTTTTAGAAAGAACTGGTGGACATGGTTTGTATGTTTCAGAAAATTGTGACATTTTAAAGCAAGTTTTTTTTTTCTCCGATTTTTGAGTGCGTTGTTTTTTTAAATCTGACAAGCCGAAATAAATGTAGACAAAAAAATTTTATCCTGTAATCATAGAAAAATGTTAGTTCGAGGAAAATAGTGCTGCCATCTATTGGCCTGCAAACAATAGAATTGAGCAGTTTTGAAAACATGAAACATGTTTAAACAAAAAGATCAGAATTAATTAATTTTCTTTTCATACTTTACTTAATTGAATGAATACAAAATAAATAAAGTAGGTCTTAAAGGCGTGGCTGTCGGTCATCTGTTTCTCCTTTTCTAACTCTACAGGTAATGATCCAATACGAACGAATTGTTTTTTTCTCTGGAGATATCTTGACTACGACACCGTCTACCATTTTTTTTTTCTCTTTCTTAATAATTTCAACATTTTTTGCTCAGTTTTGAACATTTAAATTTAAAAACAATAATAATGATAATAATAACAATTACAAAAATAATGACTGAAAATTTAATTTCTATTTGAAATTTGGTACAACAGCCGAATTTTCTTCAGGCCAGCTTTATTGAAGAGCACTGTTGATAAAAAATATCCACAAAGGGTACGTCCAAATGATGTTACGATAAAATATGATGAAAAAAAAACTATGACATAATCTAACGACAGCTATTTCAACGAATTTTATTTGGCTGTTTGTTGCATGAGGTTTTTTTTATGTTTTTAGAGCAATTTTTCAAATTTGTTTACACTAACATCAATGTCGGAAATGAAAAAAAATCTCTAAAAAAAAAACGACGAATGTAAAAAAAAAAAAAAAAATAGTACCGAAAAATTGAGAAAATGGTGGAGATCCAGAATATAAGTTAAATGTTTTGTCTCTAAAATCAGAAAAAAATATATATATATATATATTTATAAAAATCAAAATGCAATTTCTCGTAGACGAAACATTGTCGGAAATTACCGGTTTATTGTTTTGAGTCAAGTGAATTCAAAGCGCGAGGATACTGGAAACTATTTAATTTTCATATAAATGAATATTACTGCCTAAAATCTTGCTGTTCAGCCTAAGTTCTTGCTACGGTGTAGTAAGTTTTAGATTAATGTTAGTATTTACTTCTAATCCTCATATGTATAATAGATAATGCTCCAGTAGCACTCCCGACGTCATTAACAATGAAACTCGCCCCACGGCATGATAATTTGATAATATGTTTTGGAAATGATTAACATGCAGGGAAAGGCTTTTTTTGACAAAACTGAACTGGATCCGGTAACTTAACTGTTTTACTTGTAAAACAGTCATTTTAGAGAAATGAAGAATCATCAAAGGAGTTGTTGAAATTTTAAATATCATCCGCTGGCGTTAGGGTTACAATTTCAAAAATCAAAAAGTACCTTTAAACTGGCAATTGCTTCGTACAAATGTAGAAGCAGTTTTCACCCGTCACATCTTGACCGGCGATTTTCTAGTTTTCATATAAATGAATGTTACCACGGGTGTCCAAAAGGGGGGGGGATTCATGGAGCAGACAGCGCATTAAAATTTTTATGGAAGGGGTATTTTTCATTTTTTTTGGGAGGGGGGGGGGCCTCTTGCTTTTAGGAGGGGGTCTTCGCGATTTAGGGGGAGGGCTGCGCCCTTGTTCTCAGGAAGGGTGGGAACCCCTGATATTTCTGCCTGTAATCTTGCAGTTCAGCCAAAGTACCCGTTACGAAATGGTAACTTGTAGATTAATGTTAGTATTTACTTCTAGTAATAAGAAGAAACAGAAAATATACAGTTACTCACGGCATTCTACACTGGTGGGACAGCACATGTTTTCTTTATAGACATAATGGCATCCCTCCGGCAGAGGCGTTTGAGAATACACGGTGGGACACTCTGTATTGCTGCAAGAAATGGTGGCTGCTTGGGTGAAGTAATCCCTCACACAAGAACATGTTTCGCACGGGTTGTTCGTTGTTATTTTAGAGCCAATGGGATATACATGCTTCTTGTAAATGCAAGCTGGAAAGAGAAATTCAGTTTCATTTTAAAGCCTAGTAAGCGAATGAGAGTTTGAATGAATATAAACGTGTAATCAAATGTACACATTTGTAATTACAAAACATTAAACAACATTTTGCGAAAACGATACGATACATTTTTAATACACATCCATGTAAACACTAGATGTATCAATGAAAAATTTGTTTATCATTACAGAAAAAAAAATCATTACAATAATAATAATAATAACACCAAAGGAAAAAGAAATGAAAAAAACCAAAAAAAAAAACCCTACATGAAGGTAAATAATAGTGTTATTTTTCGTTCAGTAAAAACTGCAAATTATAGTCAACAATGTTACGACAATTTGGGAAAATACCATAAGACTACTCATGAGGAATATCAACATGATTAAAAATACAATAAAATACAATTAGCAGTTCTAACAGTGCCATCACATCAACATCTATGCTATTTGAATATTGGTATTTCGAAAGTAAGTCGATAATATAGTCATTAACTTTTTTTTCAAAGTGTTTTCTGCTGTATTTGGGGCTTTCAAAACGAAAGTAAGTTGAAAACAATTTATTTTTAAACCCTTCAACTCCCAATTCACAGAACTTTCCGTAAAGAATTATTTATTTTTTTGTTTGTTTGAATTATTGGCATAAAGTCTTTTAAAAGACTACAAGTATATACTTTACATGGCGAGTTAGTTTGTGAGGTCGAATTATTTAATGAACGAAATTTTAATCAATGTCACTTTGTTTAATAGAATATCGTTTAGAATTCCTCAGAGCATGAAAAATTACATTATATATGCCTTTGGTTTTATGTTAACGTGAGAATGATTAGTTTTAAATATTATTGTTGAATTACTTACACGTATCATCGGTATCAAAAAGTTTTGGCTTAACACTTACACTATTACACTATTTACACATAAGTGTGTAATAACAAATAATAAGTGTGTGTACGGGCTTATCACAAAAGAATAAAATGATTTTAAAAACTTATATTTTTGAAACTATTAGACACATAAAAATAATTGATACGCGAAGTAACGAAAAACATAACTTTTTTTCCTTAGTTACAAATGGTTAGCCTGTGAGCTTTTTGTTTCACGACAAACATCTAATTTTTAATCCAGCTCTTTCCACATGTTTTGTGGTAACACTGTCAATGGTTCGAATATCCTGAAGAAATGGGCTCTTGAAGTTCTTGTAGCATTTTTGTTTCCTAAGGTTGATAAGGAGAGTCTTTGACGTAGTTTAATGAAAATAAATCATACGGGGTGGGTTGGGGGAAAAAAATTGAAATATGGTTTGTACTTAATAGTTGACTAGTTGACCTATTACATATTTATTTTTTAGAACGAGAATTACAAAAGGTGTCATTTTAGCCCTAAGCATTTTTTTTTTTTGCAAACTGCTCCTATATATTTTTAGAGAAAGCTTAATCTTTCCTTGACTTTTCCTAAATCATCGTGTTCTTTAATGCTATACATTTTTCAAGAAAAAAGCTTTTTGTTTTAAATCCAAACTGAAGGGTTGAACCTAGAGGTGTACGTGTTATAAATATATATCATTTCTTTCGGAGGGTCAAAACGACCCCTGCTATATTTCTAGGTGTAGAAAGGTTACCGTAAGTCTAGTGTTGAAAAAGTCTCAAGCATTAAACATTCGTTACTGAACAAAATTGTGCATGTGATGGAAGATTTTTTTTTTCATTAATTACTTTATGTATGAGTTATTTTACAATGGGTAATAGCTTTAAAGTATAGACTCTAATAATCTGATCATCCTTTTATGCTCACCCTGTATATCC
This sequence comes from Uloborus diversus, assembly GCF_026930045.1. NCBI lineage: Eukaryota > Metazoa > Arthropoda > Arachnida > Araneae > Uloboridae > Uloborus > Uloborus diversus. The sequence goes on along the minus strand of NC_072737.1, from coordinate 73,751,632 downwards.
GCTTTATCATTTTAGCAATATTTCTTGAAAAAAGAAGTTCTCTCCTAAGTTTTAAAATGATTAAGTTAAGCCCCTTTTAAAACTCGTAAAAGTATTTGGCTTCCGATATTACTTATAACTGATTAATCCGAAGTATTCCTTAAGATCTTATATCAAGTTAAGATGACAAGATAATGAATTCCAAACTTTCCCCCGAAGTCATTTAAGTTCCAATTTTTTTTCCTCCCAAAAATTCTAAGTTCGAAAGGTAAGTGATTGATTGCGGAAGCGTATTCCAAGTTGAGCGAAACTTTCGGTCAGAAACTCTTTTACGCTTTACACTATCACACTGCCGGAGAACGTACCTACTCCAAGAGAATGATTTATATTAACCAAAAGGTCGGTTACGCTCTCCGATATTTCATCGAGTTTTAAATATTCATTAGATAGCTCATTATATGATAAGCCAGACGATGTAGTTTTTGCAGCACATCTGTGGTCCTATATTAACATTTAGAGAAAACATTTAGGGTTGATAGCAATCTTATGGAATCGGTTAAACGTATTCGTGGAAAGCCGTTAACCCTCAAATTTTTAGACATTTCTTTCGTTTTGTCATATCTGTACTTTGTTTGCAACCTTACGTTAGTTATCAAAGTTATATAAATAGTTTATTTAAAAGTAGTCATTTATTTTTTTTTATGAAGCATTTTTTAAATTATGTTATTTTTAGAAATTCACATAATTGTCTGATTTTCTTGGGTAAAACCTTCCCCTAGTTCATGCATACGTCAGGTCTGCTTTGAATTTATCAAATTTGGGGCAATGGGGAATTTTTATTTACTTAATAATAATTTTTTGCCGAGATTGATTGATAGACTTTTAGAACCGTGTGAAACGAAATAAAATGGTGCAAATAGGAAATGTAAAATAATATATTGAAATTGAAAAAAAGATTGCAAGTGGATGCTTCAAGTTGAAAACTTTGGAAAGTGCCCATCCACAACTTATTACTTCGTTTTTAAGTGGAATCGTTTGCGAATGCTATGCGTGATTGAGAACGGACGATACTACCATGGAGAATAAACAGCAGTTTACGCTCATGTTTGGAAACATTTACAAACATGCGTAATTTTTCGATTTAGTGCTTTACACCACGTCTTATTTATGAGCTAAAACTCAGGACTATATCATTGTTGAAAGACGGAGTTTGAAATTTGTGCATTCTTCAGTAAACTATAGGGTATGTAAAGAATACTTTCTGTTTTGATCTGCATTTATGGAGTAAATGCAGATTTTTAGAGTAAATGTAGACCATCCAATTTGATAACTTCTTTGATATTAAGAAAAACATGTTTCATCGTATCATACTTTTCATTTGAAAAATAATACATTAAAATTATTTTTTCTCCTTTTTCGTTGCTTGTGCAGCGGATATTTGGTTAAAACAAGAGCAATATTTTCTAATCTGACATTGACTCACGTGTTATACTGCCAGAGTAAACCGTAACGCTTTTTCTCTTAAATGGCGATTTTTTTTAAAAATAGTTTTTTCCCTAAGCTTATATTTTTTTTCAAATTTTATTTGTTGCGTAATTCAGTGTAGAAAGTATTTGGAAGTACTCATCATTTTCGAAATATAATTTTTTTTCACTGATAAGCGACTCTCCTCTACTACACAAAAACGTTTTGAGTCTCAGGACATTAAGCAACAGTAATTTATACTTGCCGTTTTGTAGTTTTGAAACGTTTTCAGCTCCAGAAGAAGCAACATCAGTCATTTTTACTTCTTTTTACAAAAAAGGAAGTATTGTATTCGCAAAAAAAATTTCACTCAAAAATCGACCTTAAGTTCCATTTTGCTCACCCCCGAATGAATAATGAGTTTTTTTTTCGACTCGACCACACGTGGATAAGTGCCTAAAAACGTATAGACACGCGAAATATCCATAATGATGATTCCCGAGTTAATTACGAGTTTTCTCGTGACTGTATGTATGTGCGCACGTGCGTATTTATGTCGCATAACTCAAAAACGGAATGTCCTAGAAAGTTGAAATTTGTTACGTAGGCTCCTAGTGGGGTCTAGTTGTGCACCTCCCTTTTCGGTTGCATTTGGGTGGTTCTAAAGGGGTCTTTTGCCACTTTTTGGGGGGAAATCATTGTTAATTTCGATTTAAACTCAAGTGGTGTGATAATTTGTCGGACACTTGGCGATATATCGCAAGTCTTTTGGTCGCCAAGTTTTGTCGCCAATTTGGAGACAAATTTGGCGATTTTTTTAAAAATCTGGTTTCAATTTGGCCATTGTTGGTGATATTTCGAGAGTAAATTATTGAATCACATTAAAACTGCCAAAAAAGAGAAAATGACATTAAATTGGAGTAAAAGGAAGTCATGTGATGCACACATCAGCTCCTTTTTTTTGAAATATTTTCTGCTTCAGAACATTGATCAGCAATCATTTTGGCCTACCGTAGCATTTTGAAGTCTAAAACGTTTTCAGCTTCAAAGTGCAAAGAAACAGTCCTTTCGGCATTGCATCCAAGGACTTCAGATGCTTTTTGATTCAAGTCTCACAACAATAGGTTATTTCGGGTTTAGTGCCTTGAAGCTTTAAACGCTTTCGCATGGACAAAAGTTCCTTCATACACCGGAATATGTATGTACAACATGATTTGCAGTTTGCGCTTAACAACATGGGTTTCTGAATATGCAAAGATAAACGTGTATTTAGATGTTTAGAAATGCGTTGCTTTTTCAATATTTCATTCAAAGAGTGCTGCTTTTAGGAACGTTTTACATATTTTTTTGTGTTCTAGAATCACTAGGGGTTAATCGACATCATCGCGCATTTTTTCACTTTTTTATGCAGACTGACTTAGACTAGCGATGATGCGAAATTAAACAAAAGGTGAGGTGAAACTTGTTTTAAAAAAAAAGCCTTTCAGTATCGTATGGTATGCTTTCTCTTTCTTTTTTTAACTCTTACCTCGTTCATCGGCATGGAGCTCGTCTGCCTGCGAACAATCAAACCTCCAAGGACACGTGCATGAAGATTCTTCACCATCAGAATGTTTCTTCTCTTCGTAAACGGGTCTGCACCCTTTCGCTTCGTAATGCTTTAGGTAACGCCACTCACAATCGCATCCGGGACTTTTGACCTGCTGTGATCCTGGGTTCTGTGTGCCATAATCTAAAAAAATAAATGAAAACACGAATCAAAATACCATCAAACGGTGCTTATTAAGTAAAATATTTTACTGAAGTATCCTTTCAAATAGTCAGATCAAAACTAATTGATTTGATTTTGCTGTGTAGTCTTTCTGCTAAAAAGTTACCAACATAAAAACCATAATGATGAAATACTTTCTGAGATACATGTAAGAAGAAAGCGAGTTCTTCACTTTTGATGTGTTATGTGTTAAAAATGTTTATCACTCCATAATGTGAGACAAACTTTGTTGAAATCCACTTTCAGAAAATAAATTGCGATCAATCTTTTGTCCACCTTTGAATGTCGTTATCTTTCAATATACATAGCAAAAGTATCTACTTCAAAGATACTCTTTTTTTTTGAAAGAATAGCGGATGTATTTTGTCGCAACTGCGACCCCCTCTCTATTCATTCGAGCCTCGGAGAGGATTCTAAAATGCACTGATTGAATGTTTTACATAACTCTGTGATAGACAAAGGGACCCCCAAAAATGCATTGAAACGGTTCCAAACCAGTAACCGCCCCCCCCCCTCCCCCGATCATAGGGGCCTTAGAGAGGAAGGATTCCAAATGCATTGGTTGAATGTTTTACATAACTCTGTGATAGACAAAGTGGCCCCCAAAAATGCATTGAGACGGTTCCAAACCAGTAAATTTGCTACTGCTTTCAGAATTAAAATGGTCTCACCAGAAACTCGGACGCCTCTATTTTTTTTTTCGAAAATGAACTTCTTTGATATCCAAAGAACTTGAGAAAGTGGTAATATCCACTTTAGTCGCTTAATTTTAGTATTTCTTTTTAAAAGCGAGGTTTTTCTCGCCAGTCTTTGAATACTGTTGTTACGTTAAAGAATGAAATTTTATCTTTGTAGTTCATGCAAGAATTATTTTCGCATTGAGATATGAAAGTTTTTTTTCTTTTCCATTACTATTAGGATTAATGCATACATTTTTCTCTTTCTTAAAAGTCTCTTTTGTGTTTTACATGATACTGCAAACATTAAAAAAGAAAAGACAAAATATATAAAACGCTGCATTCGCAATTTATTTGTTTTTCCCGCAAAAGCAGAAACTAACATATCACTACAAGAGTCCTGAAAAGTGCCAACGGCATCTTGATTAAATAAACATGAGGCGAAAATTCAAATGCAAATCGGAAATCCTTCTTAGTGACATAATGATTAGGAAGGACTAATCATGCATTTGCGTAAATAGAGAGAAATTACGACGTTAAATACATATTACTCGAAGTCATATGAAATTTATCGCAGTGTATTAAGTAAAGCGAAATGATAAATATTCAAGAATTATCAGAATGCTGCTAATAAAAATACAAATTATGCTAAATAAAAGAAAAAACTCTACACTCACTGCACTCGCAAACTCCCATTGTTTATAAATGAAAAGGAGTAGTTGTGAATTACTTTAATAAAAGAAGCATCTGAAATCGTACTTGTTAACTGTTTTGTATAATTTAAACAGTTGAAGCCATCAAATAGTACGCAGTTTAAGAATTTTTTGGGATAAAATATTCTGCTATATTTAAACTGTTTGGCTTTTTGATTGTATAGTTACATTAAGTTAACAAGAAACCACAATCCAAATGCAAAACACGCTACTTCACCATAGCAGACTAAAGCAGAAAGCATCGTTTAGCCCCGAGATGACGGACGCGCTGCTACTTATTCTACGATTATTCTGGAAATAAGTAACTGCAAGCGGGAATTCATCAGAGTAAAAACAAATGAGGCAGTAAGAAGCAAAGAGATGCAAGTGGACATTTTAAAGTTTTAAGTAAAACGCGTTTAAAGATAAGGTCCCTCTGTAGACTTTCATTAAAATGTATTCCAAAATCAAGCTGTATAACAGCACCTACTACAGCTGCTAGTACTATCTCTTGCCCAGAGGCATACGAGAGGTTTATCTATCATTTCTACTGGTTATCTCCAAATTTTTAATTTTGGCACTTATATCCCTTTGCTTCTCACTCTGCCCCAAATGTCCATTTAATGTCTATTCTAATTACGTCGCTGTCAGTCCTTCAACATTCATATGAGGTAATGGTTCAAACAAATTTGGATATAATAAATGTTCGGACTACAAAAAAGTATAGCGTCAAGATATAAAGCATGCCTGAAAACAATTGAAGGTAGTACCCCACTTCCATCTAAAATTCATTGAGAAATTCATTTTGCAGAGTAGTAATTGCACGAGGGAATACACCAATAAAAGCATACGTGCATTTTATGTTTAATTTGATGACATCGTTTTTAGTACTTGATCATTCATATGAGATGATTGCTCTAACAATAAGTGTGTAATTTAAAAACAATAAGTGTTTTTGGCTACAACACTGTGCAAGTTATACCATCAAGCTAAAAAGCATGTCTGAAAACAATTGAATGTAGAGCCCCAATATCATCTAAACCTTTTGGGCAAATCATTGTGCAGATACGTAATTACACGTGTTAATGCACCAATAACAACAAATATGCATTTAATATTTAACTACATATGTTATAATATATAACTTCATCGCACTCATGAGATGATGGGTCAAACAAATTTGAGGTGCCCCCCAGTTTCCTCAACGTGAAATCCGCCCCCTGCCGTCCTCCGTTTTTTTTAGTTTCAATCATACATTTGGATACATTAGAGATGGGGGGGGGGATTTGAAGTGTCGGCGAAAAAGGGGATAAAACAAATTTAAATACAATAAGTGTTTGGACTACTACTACAATCTGTAAATTATACCATCAAGCTATGAAGCATGCCTGAAAAGGATTGAGTGTCCTTAACCATCTAAAACCTTTTGTGCGAAACATTGTGCAGATAATTAATTGCTCGCGTGATTGCCTCAATCAAACCAACTGTGCATTTAATGCTTAATTTGATGTGACATCGTTTTCAGTACTTCATTGTTCATTTAAGATGACGGCTCAAACAATACAAGTGTTACAAGTGTTCGAACTACAACAATGTACAAATTATACCATCAAGCTATAAAGCATACCTGAAAACAATTGAGTGCCTGCAACCTCTTCTAAAAGCTTGTGTGCGAATCATTGTGCAGATAAGTAATTGCTAGCGATATTGCATCAATAAAAACAAATATGAATTTAATGTTTAATTTGATGGGATGGGCATCGTTGTCAATACTTCATCGTTCATTTAAGATGATGGCCCAAACAAATTTGAATACGACAAGTTTTCGGACTGCAACAATTTGCAAATTATACCATCAAGCTGACTGAAAACAATTAAGTGCCCGCTAACATCTAAAATCTTTTGCGTGAATTATTGTGCAGATAAGTAATTGCTCGCAAGATTACATCAATAAAAACAAATTGCATTTAATGCTTAATATGATGGACATCGTTGTCAATACTTCATCGTTCATATAAGATGATGGCACAAACAAATTTGAATACAAGTGTTCGGACTACAACAATGTGCAAAATATACTATCAAGCTATAAAGCATGCCTGAAATAATGGAGTGTGGAGCCCCACTAGCAATCTAAAGTCTTTTGTATGCATGATTGTGCGGATAAGTAATTACACGCATGAATGCACAAATAACAACAAATGTGCATTTAATGTTTAATTTAAAGACATTATTGTCAGTACTTTATCATACACATGAGATGATGCCCAAACAAATTTGAGGTGTTTCGCTCCCCTCCCCCCAGTTTTACCAACACAAAATCCTCCCCTCCCCTATTTTTCAGTTTCAATTATACTTTTTGATATATTAAAGGGGGGGGGGGATTTGAAATGTCAGCGAAACGGGGGAGAAATCAAGTTTGAATACAACACGTGTTCGGACTACAACAATGTGCAAATTATATTGTTCGTTTTTCACAAGAAGGCACTTGACGCCTCCCTCGTCACGTGGTATCCGATGATTCTGTTTCGCTGTTTTCGGCAAAAGGTATATTCGGACTATAGCATTTTATTGTAAAAGCAGCGGTTTTTAAAATGTAAGAATAACTAAACTAATAACAGACAAGTGAAGCAAACGATGTAAAGGACACTAAGACCTTTTTTCACATTAAAATGCACGCCCAAGTTAAGAATGTCTGGTTGTCTCCCTTAGAAGCGCGTAGATTGCGTAGCGATCACCCCCGCGTAAAATGGAACTCTGCGTTCAAGGAGGCATGGCGAAGTGCCTTCTCTTGAAAGACGGACAATACAGTCAAGCTATGAAGCATGCCTGAAAACAATTGAGTGTAAAGTCCCGCAAACATCTAAAACCTTTTGTGCGAATCATTGTGCAGATAAGTAATTACTCGCGGATTGCATCAATAAAAACAAATGGACATTTAATGTTTAATTTGACGGGCATCGTTGTCAGTACTTCATCGTTCATTTAATATGATGGCCCAAACAAATTTGAATACAACAAGTGTTCGGACTACAACAATGTGCAAATTATACCATCAAGCTATAAAGCATGCCTGAAAACAATTGAGCGTAGTACCGCATTCCCATCCGATGGGACAACAGTCCCTGTCGGCATAGATGGGGGTGCAGCCGGGAAATCTCCTGTGATAATCATCCCAGGGGCAATCGATCACAGAGCAAGTGAAGGCATTCGGTTCCGTAAATCCGGAGAAGCAGTGGCAAACGAGGCACAGTCCTCGGGTTGGCAGTTCCTCCTTGTCCTCGAACCAGGTGCCGTTGTAATAGCAGGTGCCTTTCGGGAAAAGGGAATGTACGGACGGAGGGTGGGGTAAATAATAACAGTGGGATTCAAAATGGATGGGGGTAAGAGGAATGGTTAATCGAAGAGATAGGAAAAAGAGGTTGGAAGAGAGAGAGAGAGAGAGAGCAGAGAAGAAAATATTATTTTATTTCGTTCATATATAAATAAAAAGAGAAATTGGGCGGGTAAGGTGTTTTTGTTAGTTTTCGTCAATTAAATGTTCAAAATATTTTGTTAACAATAAGTGGTTCAACATTTATTATAATGGGAAAAGATATTTTCATTTCATACACAGTTCAAAAAAGAAAATGAAAATTGGTGGGCAAGATAGTTTTTGTTAGTAACCGTCAATTAGATATTCAAAATATTTTGCAAGCAAAAAAAGAAAAAAAAAAGAGTTCGACATATATTCATTTAAGAAAATATTATTTCATTTCGTGCACAGTCAATAAATAAAAAAAAATGAAAAGGACCGGGTAAAGTGTTTTGTTGTTAGTTATCGTCAGGTGAATGTTCGAAATATTTTAGAAAAAATAAATGGTTCATCATAGATAATTTATAATAGGTGTGTTTAATTTTATAATTTGAAATTCATATTTGATAAAAGTGTAATTATGTAATGCGCAAAAATGTTGAAATTTGATTGAAAAAAATATTTTATGTGAGTAATTTTTATTCAAAGATGTGATCAAATATTATTTTAAAGTATATGATTCCAAAAATTTTAGGAATGAGTCACTCAATTAAGGTATTTTTTAAGTTTCAATTATTGTTTTCCAAAGTGCAATTGATAAAGGTACGCATACATGTTTTTTTTAGTTTGTTTATTGTAAAAATTGATAGGTTTTGTTTGGTATATTAATTCGGAAAAAGTTGTGATTACAAAACAAGCACATAAAGTAGATAAATTGTTGATTAATTATTAATGAAGTTTCAAAAATATAAGAAAGAGGGCATTATTTAATTGGTATGCATTTTCAACATTAGAAAAATTACGTAAAGAAGGTCGATTTTTATTTTAATTTTATAAAGGAAAAATTTAAATTTTGTTTCGACAACATGTCATTTATTATTAAAAAACATGGTACAACGTAGGGTTTTGAAGGGTAAAAAGAGTTTTAAATAAGCCATTTTTTAAACAATAAAATATTTTGTTTTGTTTTCAATGTTATTGATATAGAAGAAAATAGAAGTAAAAAAAAAGTATATAATGTTAAAATTATGCATGAAAGTTTAAGTAGAAATTGAATCATGATGGTTTCATTCCGTCAATATTTCATTATTTATTTACACCAAAATTTATACGAAAACATTAATTTTGTTTTATTTTACAAGATAATAAAATCATGAATTTTCACGGGAGAGGGTGCGGGGGGTCACATATTTTACGAAAACCGTACATTCCGCAAATTAAATGCATTTACCATTTTTTAATTACCGGTTTAAAATAGTGTATTAATTGGAGCATAAAAATTACCGCGATGGTAAAATGGACATTAAAAAAGTGTCATTAAATCAAAGTACATAGTAAAATGCATGCAATTTAATTCATTATTATTTAAGGAGCAAAAGTTTGAAAGGGAAAATGTAATTAAATTTAAGTTGTTTTTTATTTAGAATTAATGTTATCACATATATTGCGGAAAGTAGTGACAGCACGAATGTTTTAATTTGAGTTAAACAATAGCAAAAACGCAAAAGTAAAAGAAAAAAAAGCAACAGGATAAGGTTGGTGGCGGAGGGTGGGATGGGATGAAAAGGAAGGAAAAATGAAGGAAAGATTTATTATTAAAAGTGAAACATTAATAAATGTTGCAAAAACAAGAAACAATTCACCAGAGCCATCTACTGAGAAAATAGAACATTACGCTTAAATTTATCATATGTTTTCTAAACTGCGTAAGTCGTGTTTCATACTTTATCCTTAATACAGTGATAAATTTTGCCTTCTTTCAGTAAATTTAATGGTCTGTTAAACCGTCAAATAACTTCTATTCTTGTTATTTGAGAGACATTGAGATATTTCAGTTCTTCGTTTCGTTTTTATTTCATCACATTTTTTACTCTTGTTATAAATCGATTTTCTGATAAATAAAATATATTGAACGGTGACATTTTGTAACAAAAAACAGGGTTTTTTTTTCAATATTATTTCGCAACACAGCATTTCATCATGGCAATCTGAGATCAGCTAAAAATAACTTAGGAGAAGATGTTAAAAATTTCTTCTGTTGTTATGTTCATTAAATAAATAAAGTTTATGTTTTCCCTATCGTATATTTTCTAATGTCATACTAAAAACTGTTACCCTAAAACGGATTGCACATTTTCTACTTTGATCAAGACACATATTAGAGTTCATGGATATTTAAACTATGCTAATACTTTTTTTTCGAAACTAAATCTATTTGTGCTTTAGGTGACTGGTGCACAAAGAAAGGGGCGTGGATCAAATGAAGTGTAAAAGTTAGGCGGAGTGACCATATGAGACTGTTTTTCTTTTTCTTTTCTTTTTGTAAAATCGGGTTACACTACTTTCATATATATGACAACAAATCGGAACGGATGACTACCGTAGGCTTTCCTCTACCATTTTAAAGTTCCATTCTTATGAAATAATATGAGAAAAGTTCATTTATATTTGGAATTTTCAGTTTTTACTTTTGTAAAATAAATTAATCCATCCTATAAATAAATCATTCATTTTTAACTCCGAAAAGAGTGGGGGCAAAGCTCGTTTACTGTTTGAAGTGAGGGGGCAGTTGCCCCCTCACCGTACGAGCCGCCTGTGCATGTACGTCTTTAAATATAATAGTTTACAGGCATTGTGACTTTTTTCAAATCTCTAAAACACTGGAAAAACATAACTTAAAAAACACTAACACAGCTGGGGAAAAAAAACAGTTTCATGCTCCATAATTTCCAGACTTTTTTTTCCAAAACCAACAACGCTTATTATAACTAAATCCGAACCGCATCAAAAATAAAATTTAAATACATGTAATTTATAAGTATTTTTAGTTAAGTAAATATGCAGTGAATTTTTCTGATGTTAGCGCCATCTATATCACTGTAGCAAAATCTGCGCAGAGGAGGAAAGCAACTGTTTATGATAAAGATCACAATAAATACAATTACGTATGAATCTTCTTTTAAGTAAACATTTCTTTTTGTAACAAATATATACATTCATAGAATTTTTCAGACATTTACTTTTTAGCAGTAATTTTATACAGGAAATGAAGCAAGTACCTGCATTTATACTTTTTCTGAGTCTTAGAAGCTCAACAGACCATGAAATATGCTTATCAAAAAACACACTTACACACAAAAAAATTAAGTAGCAAAATGTGTAAACTGGGTTGCTAAATCAAAGCCAATACCAAACTTAAAATATTCTCATTTCATTTTCAAAAACTTTGAATAAGTAAAATAGATGCTTAGTTAATGCTAAATTCATATTCAGTTCATAACAATTCGAAGTGCAGGCGGTCTTAATTGACCTTACTGACACAAATTTTAAAAAAATTTCAGAATGTCAAATTTCATGATAGTATATTTATTAATTTTTTCAAGGTTTCTTGTATTAAAATTAGAATTATGTTAATGCCAATCTAAGATGTTTTTTTTTACATTTATAGATTTAATAATATTTATAAATTAGCCCCAAGTTGAAGACCTTTTTAGCATCGCATTCTTTTAAGGGCATCATAAAGCCTTTTTATGTGTTCTGTTTCGAGAGGAGAAGAAAGAAAAAATTCAGTATGAGAAAAACAAACAAATAAATAATATTTTACCTAACTCATTTACTTATTAAAATGCACTTGGATGTGCATAGAGCTTGATTTCGTGCTGAACGTTGTACCTTATGTTCTCCGCTTAGTTTGAGTGTTCATAAATATTGTTAGGTTTCTTACAAATTATAAAGACAACTTTAATAAGGTACACAATTTGAAAACTATTTCCCAAACATGTTTCTGAATTACAAGGTTCTTTTTTTTATGCAAAAAATTTTGCTTATGGAGGAAAGAACATCCAATAAGAGCGATGTCATAAATGGAAAAGTAAGTTGAATAGCAAAAACAGAAGATGAAAAAGAGAACCAATGAATTTTTTTTATATATGTTCTTTGAATGCTCTTCTCAGTTTGGTCGTTTTTTTCATCTATGAACGTCCTTCTTTTTCTGTGAAAATATTTTACTCTAATCCCGAAACGCGTGCATGAGATCTTTAAAGCTGCTTTCGTTATTTATAGGTTTGAAGGTTTTTTTTTCAGCTTTCTTTACTAACAACAGCAAGAATCAGTTAAAATTTTGAAGGAGATTGAAGCGGGCATATAGGTATAAAATTTAAGGTAAATATTTGAAAATTCATTACCTTGTGTGCTTAACGATTCATTTTTTCCATCTTTAATAAATCCTAAAAGAAAAAGAGAAGAAAAATTAAATTTAAGTACATAATAAACAATTCTTTTTTTCTAATATTTAAGACCTAATACAATTGAAAATTAAATATAAGTACACTTTTACCGAGCTTATCTAAAACACTTATACAAACAATTAGATACATTTCTCATCAAAGTATTTGAATATGGAAAAGTAATATTAAATATGTTTTGAAGTATTTTTTAAAATAAACTCATCACTGTATAGAGATAAAAGTTTAAAGAATCTTATTGCTTTCATTTTTTTTTTCATTTATTATACATTCTTTTACTTTTTACTATTTCCCAAGTGTTCCTTTTTTTATCAATTTTTTGTCGAAAATTTAATAAAATCCAAGTGACACAACTGTTAAGATTCTCAAAATTTTGAAAAAACAAGGAAACAATAAAAAAAAGCTTTCTTAGAAAAAATATATGATCCAAAATGTGACTGCTGTGTTGTAACATGATTCGTATTTTGTAGGCTTATTTACCAGCAATTAGTAGTGTTAGCAGTATCAAGAACAGTTGTATTTTTTCTGGGGAGAAGTAAATGTGACGCGCCCAAATCTTTAAATCTAAAATGTTATGGATTAATTCAAATATTTTTTTTCGACTTGTCAAATCTAGTCTAGCATACATCATTTTCACAAGTGTAATCGTTCTTTTGTTTCTTATTTTACTCGCAGCGTAAAATACTCAAATTGCGTTGACCAATTGAACCGTTTAATCCATAACCCAGTCAAGCGACTAGCTCTGAAATATCGAAAAAGCATGTTTCCCTTCTTATTAAGTGTTTCTATAAGAATTACAATGTTTTAAACTAAAAGTGATATATATTTAAGTATATTTTCTTCAATAAACAATATTGTAATTGTCATTGAATAATTTAGTATGGTAGTATACATACATGGTAGTATACATATTTTCTTGAAATTAGCAATTTTGTCGTTTGACTGGTTTTTAAAATAAATGATTCAATTATTTTTGTATGTAGTATTGTTTGCATACGTTGAACGGGTTCAAAGGATAGCGGCGTGAATCAAAAACTTTCCAAATACAGTACTTTTGAGTTTTTCTTCAGTTTTTCTATTCAGACTTAGCGCAAAAAATACAAAGATGGATTGTCCACTAGGATCACACACAATTTGCCATTAAAAGAAACTACTGTTCAAGTAAGAATGACGAGGCATAAGTCAGTTTCTAGGCCACTCATTGAACCAGCAGTCAGACTGTTCTGCTTGAGCCTCAACCATGCATACAATTCTTAACTAACTTTTAGTTAAGTTCTCGTAAACTCCAGACAGATAGTGGTGTTCGGGGCGATCTGAAATTAAATTTTTTGGAGGGCGGAAACTCTCAATTCTCCGAACAGAACTTCACATTTTGCCGAATAATTGTAATTCTACTCCAAATTCTGTACTCCAAATTTTGCCAAATGGAATGCCAATGGAATTTTGCCGAAAGAAAATAACTTTGCCGAATCGTCAGACGAAACTTGCCGAATGGAATTCCAAATTTTGGCAAATTGGCTATAATTTTGCCGAATCGTCAGACAAAATTTGTTGAATGGATCTACAGTTTTTTCAACTGAGAATAACTTCGACGAAGGATGATAATTTTGCCAATTGACGACAATTTTGTCGAATAGTGATAATTTTGCTAAATCATCAGATACGATTATCCGAATAAGAACATTTTATGGAGGTCAGAGTGACTTCCCGTGACCTCCCATCGAAGCACTCCTGAATGGTGTAAGTTTTTGAGAATTACTTTACAGCAAATTCAATGCAAATTTTGATACAAAAATATACTTATGTTTAAATAGATTCCTTCTCTTGAAATTAAAATTACCGCAGGCCTGAATTTGTACAGATTGTTTTTTTTTTTTTACAAACCTCCAATTAATTGCAAGAAACTGTAACTTAGTTTGGAAGTTAACTTTGTTGGATGACTTAGCTCACTCTCATTCTAACCACGATTTGTTATGTTAAAGAAAATATGCAACTTTTAGCATCATCTAAAATCAAAAACATTAAAAATTAAACATCCATGTTTCTGAACCAAGATCAACGGATTAAAAGAATCTTAAGTATTTTAGGTCTCTTTCAACTTCAACGTTTGGAATTACACGGAAGCCTTTAAGATTCCAACACAAAGTTCACTACGATCCAACCCTTTGCTATCATCCGGCTTTTCTAAATATGTGATCACGACTAATTATCGTGTTGACGCAAACTGCGCTTTCGCTCGGCAATGTTGCGTCAATAATTTGCTTTTGCATCTACTCAAAGCTCTTTCGATTTGCTGTAATCATTTGAACGTTTCTGTGAAACTTGGATTTTAATTTTGCGAAGAGTAATTTAAATCACTTTTGATGACGATTTGTTGATACATTTCAAAATTGTTTAAAATATTGCGAAATGAACAGAAAAAATAAATAGATAAATAAATTTAAAATAAATTTGTAACAGATAAATAAATAGATTTAAGAAGAAATAAGTTAAAATAGATAAATAGATAAATTAAATTAAATAAAAAAAATGAAACAAAACAAAAAATCTTTACTAATAATAAAGCTCAAAATTTTTCTGGATATCTGTCCGGATATCTCTCTGTGACGCACATAGCGCCTAAACCGTTTGGCCAATTCTCACGAAAATTCGACACATAATTAGTTTGTGGCATGGAGTTATGCACCTCGAAGCGATTTTTTGAAAATTCGATTTTTTTCTTTTTCTATTCCAATTTTAAGAACATTTTCCGGAGAAAAATCACCGATGGAGGAGTAAATTACGAAATTATCATAACGTGGAACCGTAACAAGGGCGAGCAAATGAACATAGCAAAGTAACGAAAAATTCATCATCCATTATTTGTAAATATGCAGGCGAACCAAATGACCTTTCAATTTTCTACCACGGGCAAAGCCGTGCGGGTACCGCTAGTAAATACATGTAAGAGGCATGGGAGGAAGGCACTTAAATTGTAAAGAAAGAATGCGTGCATCAGTTACTTAAAATAGAACAATTATTTATAAAAAAGAATTCTTGAGGAAAATGCACATCATGGCGTAAAATATACATGAACAAAAATTAATACAAAGAAATTTAACAATATATAAAAGAGTTGGAACATAAAATCTTTACAAAAAGGTTTCATGCATATTGCTTCTATGTCTAACGTAACTCCTAATCTTCTATAATGGCTCCAGGCTATCTTTCTTTCCTATACTCTCCTGAACTCAGAAATCCAATCTCATTTTTTTAACCCAACCAACTCTCTTAATATTACTACTTATATCTCTTTACATGCTTTTTTCATCTACGGTACTTCTAAAACGCTCCAAATTTATTTTACTGAGGATGAAACATTACCTGTTACTAAAGTTCATTTCTGATTAGATGCATGTGAAGACAATAATTAGTTAATAGTTTCTTCTTATTTAAACTCCCGACTTCAAGATTCACGACTGTGTTTCATGGGATTATGTCAAAATAAATTAAATGTCATTGAAATGCTAGGGTATGAAGGAAATTAATAGTAAGTTCCTTTCTTAAAATAAAGTACAGCTGGAAGGTTGAAGAGAAGCTCATAAAACAGGAAACACATGCAGCGTTTGTTTAGTGCAGATACGTCTACAAAATGTTTCTTTTCTTTTCTTTTTTTAAGAAGAATAGCATTATTAAAGTGTATCCTCTTAAAAAAACAGAAAACTAAAATATTTCATAGTTATTAGGTGAGATATATGTCAACTTCCAAGAGTAATACAGATGTCACAATTTTCAATATGTTTGAATTTAGAGGAAAATTTGACTTTATTCGTAACACTTAATACCAATTACAAACTTCTCGTCAAAAGACATCCCAAGAGCAATTATGCGAAATGGGTGTAGTGCAATTTAAATTCCAATTGGGTCGTAATGATTTCCAATCAAAGATGAGAATTGCGGCTAAGGTAGATTCAGAGCAAATTAGTTGATTACCAACTGTCATGAGAAAAATGAGGCATTTTCAAAACCTTTAAATAACATTATAGTTTTAAAAGAAAGTTTCTTCTGGACTTGAAAATCATTTTTAGATGAATATCATAATTTACTTGAATTTTAATGATTTTATGGTTTCTTAATTTTTTTTTTTTTAAACAGGAGTAGGATTACTACTGAAAATAAAATTTAATGAGCAACATTTCTTTTTTACAATATCTTTGTATCATGTCCGAGTCAAAAGTCTGGGACAAGGGTTCCCAAACTTTTTCGTTTCACGGCACTCTTTGAAGAAATTAAAGTTTCTCACGACACCAGTTCGTCTCTATTACGAATTTATATTGTGCAGTGGACACTTTGAGGCCCCCTAGACTCTCCCTGCGGGGGCCTGCATTTTGGGAGCCCCTGATCTAGGACATGAACTTCATGAATTTAAAAATGAGAAGAAATAATCGTATTGCTAAATAATGTTTCTCTCACAGTTGAAAGCATTAAGTTTTAATAAGGGGTCTGAAAATGATGTCACACGTTTTTCTAAACAGATTTGATCTCTCTCTCTCCTTTTGTTAAAAACTTGACCAATTAACGAACATTCCCCTCAAAGTATGACATCATTTGTAGACCCAAAACATGATGCAGTAAGATTCAGTAGATGCAGTATTTGAATTTTAGTAATATCATTATTGCGAACGATTTCATAGAAAATCATTGAAAAGAAAAAAAAATAGTCCCGAAAGCACATGAACGTAAAGAGCCACAGAACATAACGACTAATTTCAATCGGCAATTGAGCTCCTCTTACATATTGAGCAGAATTATCTCAATTCCTCAATTCCCATCATTCAAAAGAACTACTTTTAGTCACTGAAATTGATAGAATGCGCAAAAAAGAAAAAGAAAAACATGAAGCCAGAAAATACTTTTATTTTAAAAATTTAATTTGAATAATTTTTTTTCAGATATCAGATTTCTAGAACAAAATGTTTTAGCATGTGACGTCACAAGTGAAGACATCCATCTTGAATTGAAGCCCGTTGCTGTCTTTTCTGGCAAGATACCGCCTTTTGGTGATTTTTACTCTGCGATCACTTATTAGTGGAAACAGAATTGTAGGTAAAATAAAATATTCTTTTGGTGAAGTTTGGTAATGTCTTGAAATGTTTTCTGATAACCTTACGACTTGTTCACTTCTGACGTCATCAGCGAAAACGAAAACAGCGACTGAATGTCTTTTAAGGGTTGTTATTTAAACAGGAAATTAAGTAAAAAGTTAGAGAAAAAAAAGGAACTCATCCCATGCTTTCGATATGAGCTTTAAGGAAAAAATATTTTTGAAAAATGGGAAACAAACCAATTATAATCGTTCTGACTTGATGAAATTAAAAAAATACTTTTAAAGAGTCTTTTCATTCAACAAACATAAAAGATCTTCTATATACAGGCAGTTATCAAAATAATGGAAACACCTGTGAATAAAAGTGACATTTTTGAATGTGTTTCCTAAGTAATAAAAAATAAAACTAGATCTGGTTTTTTTTTTTAAATTTTATTTTTTATTTTTTATTTTTTATAAATAGCATTGAACATATTCTGGTAGTATATGGTGGATTAACTAAAGTTCTGGATGTCTTAGATTTTTTTAAAAGTGCGTGAAATATCGGACCTCTCAAATTTCAAAAGAGGCCAAATTGTTGGAGCGCGTCTAGCTGAAGCAAGTGTACTTGAAACATCTCATTTTTTTTGGTATTTCTAGAGGTACAGTATATAAAGCCATGACAGCATACACGCAGCGCGGTAAGACAAGCTCGGCAAAGCAAAATAGTGGACTCAAAGAGAAGCTTAGTAAAAGAAACCGACGGTATTGAAGAGGATAGTAATGTCTAAAAAGCGAAAAATATCGTAAAAATGACCAAAGAACTCAATCACCATCTGGATTCACCTGTGTGAGTGATGAAAGTTAGAAGGCACCTTTATCAACAGAACATTTGTGGCAGAGTAGGGTTTCCCAACACACTTGTCACAGAGTGTTTCCATTATTTTGATAACTACCTGTATATATAGAAGCTTTGTTCAAAACTGAACTTGAGGAAAGATTATTGAAAATCATCTTGAACAATCGAAACAGGAGACAGTTACCTAAAATAATGGCTTGCATAGCAGAGCCATTTGTTCCATTATGTTGGAGGAATAATATTTTAATGACTGTACTACCAGAGCTGTTTCTCATGATGTTGTTCACAAATGGCTTCAAAACTGCGTTAAAACTTCGTAACTGTTGTCATCCATCTGCTGCATTTGAAACCTCATGTGCAATTAAGATCTAGACTTCAGTTTTCATTCGGGAGGTTTAATTTCCTCTGTAACTTGTTAGATATACCTTGAGACGTTTAGTGCGTGCAATTAGTGACGTTCTGTTAATGGTGTTATGAAATATTGACGATGGTAAGCTATATGTTAGACTCATGTTATACACATGTAATATGAAAACTTCTGCAAACGAGTAATGTTGAAAAAAATTAATAGCAACTGTTGAGCCGTGACTAGTAGAAGTGAAGGTTTAAATAATTTATTTTCAAACGTCGAATATCTGCGACTCGTATTAGTTTAATGTCCTCTTAAAAGTTCATGATGCGTTAAAATTTTGCGTTGGGTTGTTAAAAAACGCTGGGCTCTTTACTTCGTTAAAAAAATAATACTAATAATTTCCAACCGAAGTACTGTTTATAAAACGCTATGCGTCATTTTGTTGTGTACCACAAAAAAATTGTTATGCAGAATTTGAGCAAAAAAAAAAAAAAAAAAAAAAAGCAGATATTTGCTGAACTTGGAAACAAATGAAAACTTATTGCTATAGCATCACTGCAATCGGTTTTTTGCCTTCTATATTGCGGTTTTGAGATTTATGATTTGCTGATCAATTTTAATTCTAGCATACTTTCTCCACTCAACAATGTTTATTGAGAAAACCACTTGTTAAATAAATATGGCAACTAGTGTGACGACCAAACGAACAACCTTATGACGTTAGTCTCACCGTATTCATTTTCCAGTCTACATGTAGACTTATCAAATTTGCAAAACTTTTCAATAAAAATTTATTTGTTTCAATTAAATCTTTTAATATTATTTATCACCCATGGCCTTTGCTTCAGGTTTTGTTTAATTATGCAAGTCAAGTAATTTTTTTATTAATTAATTTACGTTAGTTAGTTATAATTTGATGTAAAAATTATTCGAGATAGGTTCTTACGTTTTCCTTTTCCAACAGAGTTACCATATTTCACAGCAATTTTCAGTTACATTATTTATTTACATACCCGAATGGTAAAAACAACGATGTTGGGGTAAAAAAATAGCAACAATGTTTCATAAACTTGTTTTGGAGTTACAAGAAACTTTATGAATGCACCACAAATTTTGAGAGTTCAAAACAAGGTTATCCAATAAATTCTTTTTAATTTTTGGTTTTGATGATTTATTTTTATTGTTACGGTTTTTTGCCTTTGATTTTATCACTTGTTCATTCTGACCAAATTTAAATATTTTTATTTTTTATCATTTGTGTAGACATGATGACCTAAGGTTCATTTTTTAACTCAACTCAATTTTCTAGTTTTTATTCGTTCTTTTGGTACATTGTCTTTCACTGTGTATCACTTCACAGCCCAAGATTACAGTCGAATTCATTTGTGAGTTAACTAGCTTCAATTTTATTCATTATTGAAGTTTCTTTCATTTGGTTCAACCGGCATAGCTGAGCTAATTTATTCATCCCTACTAGCCTAGTATGGTTTCGCCCTTGAAACTACTAACCTGATTATACAATTCTGTTGTTCTTTTCCGATATTGATCGTCAAATTTAATCTTGAACTTTAGGCGGAAGTTTTCTTTTAAAAAATATTGAAAAGCTCACGATTTTTTTTTTTTTTTTTTTTTTGTGTTTGTTTAGTTTGAAACATCAAAGGTAATTCGTTGTGTATTCAAGAGGGAGTGAGGCGAAAAAAGCGCGGAAACAATTCATTTCTGTAAGAAAACAATTGCCCATTGTTTTCTGCAGAAAATTTTGAGACATAATCAGCTTATTTTTTAAGGAAGGGATAAAAATATAGCATAATTGAATGGTATTTCCATTTCCCTTCATACTTGCCTGTTTCAACCAGTTTAAACGAATTGTTAATTGAAATATTTCGCGGACTTCTTGTTATTTTATGTGTATCATTTAGTGTTTATTGTTGCCAGAATTAGTGTATATTTATGAAAACAAATTACCCTTTAAGCTTTTATAACTATTGAAATCTGAAGTATTTCCAAAAAGGATGAATAAATGTAAATTTAAATTTTTCGGTACTATTATGTATAAGAACCGCTGTAAGTTTCGTGATTTATACATTTTTTCTATCCTTGTCAATGAACCACATAACAGTTTTCGATTTTTTAAAAAAGGAAATACAACTTAAATTTCACGTAAATTATAGGAATAATTTCTCAGTATATTTCTCTTTTAATAATAATATTCACTGTCATGATAAATATACACAATAAAGAATTAAAATTAAAAATAAATATTTTGGCATCTGGTCCATTCATGGCAACCGGTTGAGTGGACCATCGAGTTTCCATCGATGGACCACATTCTCAAATTAAAAATATCAATGAGTAGCTTACAAATATTTATAACAGGCGATTAATAAACACTACAAATAAAAATAAGTTATAAAAAATAGATTTGTTTTCTAAAATGTTTTATTTTCGGATATGAGTAACATAAAAAACAGCATACATACAAAACACAACTGTTGTCATGACACCTCGTTCACCCCTTGCCCAACCTATGCAACACCGTTCTTAGTCAATATCTTTTCAACCTCTTTTGAATTGTTGAGAGTTTTGTTCAATCCACTTTGAAAATTTAAGTTCGAAGCAAGATTGTTCTTGCTCTCTAAAATGTCAAAGAACTTATTAACCATTTTATTACTGAAACCAGAAACTGAAGTTTCAAACTATCACAGAATAAAGTACTAACACTTTTTATTTTAATTAAACCCGTGGAACATGCTATTTTTCTCAGCCTCTTGAAAAGCCAAGAAATTTTTTTTTCGAAAGTAATTCCAAAAACGTTTCTCTAGTTTCAAAATATGATTCACTAATTATATTCATATTTCGCGGGGCTTCTCTCCTTAACTTCTAATAAGTGACTAAGGTTTCACTGGAGGGACAAACCGGTTTTTATCTTCCATGCGACTGTTAGAGTTGTTTTCAGGACTCTATAATGTCGGCAGCCTTCGTTAAGGTCCATACCATCATTTCTGTAAGCTACTGTAGCACGTTACATGCTCTCACTTGTCCACTGGCCATATATTACTAATTTTTGCATTTTTCTGAAACAGCAGAAGCACTTGAAACTGTGTTAAATGTTTTAAATTTTTAATCAATTTCATAAAAAAATTGAGTTGAAATTGTAGTAAAGTAAGAGTTTTCACAAATTGCTGAGAAACTTTTGTTTTATTATTATCATATTTATTTAAAGCAATTGTGCATATTTCATAGGTAACTGAGCTGAAGTTACAACGATATTTGTGATTTTCCATGAATGAACCACTTTGTCAAGAGGTCCATTCGTGAAAACACCTAGCGATCCAATGATAGCAACTGCGTGATTTCGAATATTCTTATTGGTGCTACTTGCTGTGACGAATTATAATGAAACATGAAGTACTTGATAAGGAACTCTTTTACGTCAATGTTCACGTGTAATTCATCGGTGATATTCAAAGCATGTTATAGCCAAATGAAAATTCTGGTAGTTAGTAAGATAATGGTAGAAATCTTATCTGACCGATTAACAATATGATGAAGTAATTTTAGCTATCTGACGACTCTGCAGTAAACAGTTTTCAGACAAAGGAAGGTACTAAACTGATTACGCGTCTGCACAAACTCTGGTACGGGAAATATCTTTGCGATCTAGTCATGGAACCGGTTCATCGATGGCAATCTTCCCCTACTGCTAGCATGTAATCTTTACTAATAATAAAGCTGAAAGTCTCTCTGTCCGGATCTCTGTCTGTCAGGATCTCTGTGACGCGAATAGCGCGTAGACAATTCGGCCGATTTTCATGAAATTTGGCACAAAATTAGTTTGTAGCATGGCGGTGTGCACCTCGAAGCGATTTTTCGAAAACTCGATTTTTTTCTTTTTCTATTCCAATTTTAAGAACATTTTCCCGAGCAAAACTATTATAAGATGGACGAGTAAATTACAAAGTTATCATAACGTGGAACCGTAACATGGACAAGCCAATTGGCGAGAAATTCATCATACATTATTTGTATATATACAGGCGAACCAAAAAAACCTTTTAATTTTCTACTACGGGCAAAGCCGTGCGTGTGCCACTGGTAGATAAATAAAAACCATTTCTTTTTTTTGTGTGTCCGTGCCATTTTTTCAGTTAAAATAAGAAAAAAAAATTACAAACTTTGTAATAAAAAATGATACAGTCGCAAAGAAGAAATTTAAAACTCAGTAAACTCCTCCAGTAGAGTCGTACGGTAACCGCGGATAATCCGAATAATTGGTAAAAAAAAACGATAATACTGTATACAATCGCTAAAAGTATGAACTACACTTACACATACATTTAAATTATAGCTAAAAACCTTTAAATTATAGCTATATTCCATCCACTAAGATAGAATGTAAAAAAAAAAAAATTCATAATGTAAAAGCTAAAAGCAAAAAATAACACAATTGCATAAATGTAAAAAACATGTAATGAC
Source organism: Uloborus diversus (assembly GCF_026930045.1). Taxonomy (NCBI): domain Eukaryota; kingdom Metazoa; phylum Arthropoda; class Arachnida; order Araneae; family Uloboridae; genus Uloborus; species Uloborus diversus. Next base: position 73,728,539 of record NC_072737.1, on the reverse strand, counting down.
TGCTAAAAAAAGTGTAAAGATAGCGAATAATCCGAACCGCGGATAAGCCAACCGCCAATAATCTGGAGCTTGCTGTATTTTTAACTGACGTCCATGATATACTTGAGCTGATAGCACTGATGAAATTGCTGAAATTTTAGTCTTTATTATTTATAATGCATAACAGTTTTGCTCAAAGTAATTACTCATCGTTTTTTAACTTCCTTTTACATAGATTTTCTTCAAAAGGCGTGCTCATTAAAAAAAATAATCCGTCACAGAGCATTCAGGGGTTGATTATGCTCGAATTCTGCTCCAGCGCTATTACGTAATGGATTAACAAGGTTAAATTTCCACCGTGGAATCACATAAGGAAACAAAGCAGTACATGATTGTGAAGGTGAAGGACAAGTTGTAAAAAAGAAAGAAAAAAAAAGGCGGAAACTGATCGTCGATTGATAAACGGTTTTCGAAGGTATGTTTCTAGAAATACGGTGTGCGGTCAATACACTCGATTAACCTACCTTAAGGCGGTTTTCATTCTTTTGGTAGAAGTGTTTTCAAAACGTGCTCGTGATTGATCACGACTCTTCCAAAGGAATACCCAGGGAGCTACGTAATGTTACAAGAATAAAACCTTTTACCGTTTTTCTTCCTTCCTTACTTCATCAGTAGACTTGAGTAAAGATCTTAGTTTTGTTTAAATGAATTTATATATTTAACTCTCAGTGTGAGGATATTGTTTTCCCTTGTTTAGCTAGGGAATTTTAATGTTACAAAAAAGTGACTTTGTAGCATGAATTAAAAATTAGTTCACGATACCAATTTCGTCATTTTTTCTCTTTAAGATTGGGTTCTATTAATTAGAAACTGATTTAAATACACTCACTGACCAATGAATTAGAAACCTTTGAGAGAAACTTCTTGCCTTACTCGCACTGTGCAAGGGTCTGGAGGGAGTATCATGATATGGAGCATGTTCTGCTGGCAAGGACGTGGTGCCCTGGAAGGAGTTCCTCGAGGATAAACAAACAGCCATGAGATACCAAGATATCCTGACAGATCAAGTGCAACCTGAAATGTTGCATTTTTACCCTGATGGTGACGGATATTTCCTGGACGATAATGCAACTACACACCGTGCCAGAAGTGTTGAAAATCTGTTTGCTGAACATCAGTCTAACTTTCAACACTTTCCCTGGCAACTGCATATTCCGGATCTTAACCTCATAGAAAATGTGCGAAAAATTGTAAAAATTCGCATTCGACAGCACTCTCATCTTCCATTTAATTTACAAGATTTAAACAGCTTCATAGAAAATGCATGGTATTATCTAAATCTAAATGCACTCCAGAAGCTTGTAGACTTGATGCCCACACGAATCAGAGCAGTTATCCGTGAAAGAGGTGACTTGATAAAATATCGATCTTATTTTCTAATTCATTGGCCAGTGAGTGTAATTTCAACGTGTGTATTTAACATGTGTGACATGAATATGAAAAATCTGCTACCCTAAATAAAATCAAAATAATTTGTGACATTAGGATTTTAATGAAATTAGAAAATACTAATAAGCATAGAAATAACTATAGCAGTGGAAAAAAAGTTCCTTGAAACTCAATAGTTATTTTCTTCCACCTCAAAACTCACCGATTGCAATTTAAATGACAGAGTCTTGACTCTTTGTTCTTTTTGTTTATGTAGCTAGTTTAGGTCTGAAAGCGGCACGAATTCTTTGAAGAATCAATACCAATCTCTGGAGTAAGAATTTACATTTCGAATCTCAATTAACTGCACTTTCATTTATTTTTGCAAAATTGAAAGTATCTGATGTTCAATTGCTTGTCAGATGAATCGAAGTTCATTAGTATTGGGTTGAATGTAATTACTGGTATTTCGAATCAAAATATTGCACCAAAGGTTTTTTAGTTTTTTCCTTCCGTACTTTTTGTTTTCGATATATTTAAAGAAAAATCAATCAAAAAACTCAAAAAGAGAAAAAGAGCAGAACATACACATTTGCTCTGGCTGTTTTAAAATTTCGCTGTCATTTATATTCAAAAGATAACGAAAAAAATGTATTGTTTGTTAATTGAGCAAACTCATGATTTACTTTCCAAATACATTTCTCACTAAGATAGAAGAACATAAAAGTGATAAATATAAGTAAAAAAATAGTCAAACTGTTACGTTAAATCCATATACCATGTTTCAGTAAATTTTAAAACTGGTCAAATAGAAATCCAAATTTAGTTTTAGGTATTTCTGTTGTTATTTCTGTGTATATACACAAATATCAAACGGAAGATAAAAACAAGCAATAATTAAATGGAAGGAATAAATGAATAATTAATCGCACAAATTATTTTTCACACTTAACTGATTTAGTTTTTAAATCCGGAATAAATTGTCAGAAGTTAATAAATTAATAGCAATTCTCCAAATTTATATAGATCAAAGCAAATAAAAAAGTAACTTTTTCCTCACACTTACCTCAATTAAAGATTTTATAGTCTGAAGTAAAGAAGCTCGCCGCATAAATTAATGTGGCGAGATATTTTTCAAGTTAATTTTTGTAACTCAAATTTTATTTCTTTGCCGAAGGTATTAGCATTATTAAAAATATGTCATTAAGTATCACAACAAGATCATTCGAAAACATATTTTTAAAAATCAATTAGAAAACATTTTATTAGAAAAACATTTTGATTGTCACTTTGTTCCATGTATGAGGAAAATGATAATTTTCCACTTCTTTATCTGAAGATACAAAGTTACTTCCAAAAATAATATTAACATTTCAATTTTATCTTACTACTAGCGAACTCTCGTTGGGGGCGTTAAGTTTATTTTAGCTATCAGTTCGTTGATAATCTCAACTGCTTCTAGTTCAGTTATTGACTATTCTGGACTAATGAGTCCAAAATAAGGAAGAAACTTCATCTCTGGATGTCTAACCGGGCTATAGGTTTTTTGCCATGTAGGACGAATACAATATTGTTTGACCGCGGATTGAATGTAATTTGGCAATCTGCCAAGTAAAGACTATTCCATCTGAATGAATCTAGCAGGGGAGAAGGAAATATAACGATGGAATTTTGATGCACGCGTTTTATAATGTCACTAGTGCCTTATTCATTTATGGCATTCTTTAAAATAAAATAAGGGAAAACAAAAATAGTTACCATGGAAACAACAAAATATTTTCATTTTGTTCAAGAACGTAAAAGCAAAATGGTAAGCTCAAAATGTTGTGAATAAATGCATCAATTATTTTTTGCCGTGAGAATATAGATCGAATATACTTTGGATTAAAAAAATGTTGCTGAGAGCAAATTTTCATTGTTAAAAAACTAAGGCGAAATAATAGAGAGGCAAAAGTGCACATCTGTAACAAACCAACTAACACCCCTTTAAACTAATAGATAATTCCATTTCCGCCTTTAAACCGGATATTAGCCTTTCTATGTAATCGATGGTCAGACAGTAGTTGAAAGCAATATATTGATACATACATGTATTCTTAATTATAAGTGACTTTATTTTTCACTGTATAAGAACTATTCTTAGAACTTATGCAATATTTTATAGTGCAGGTTTATTAGTAGATTAATGGTTACCTAATATGGTATATAAGAATAATTTAAAGTAGCAATGATATTTAAAGTTAAACGCAAATGTACGAAATATGTTGACGTAATCTTGAGTTGCGTCCTATTTTTAAAAAATGAAGTTCTTTAAAGCAGACATAATTATTGCAAAAGGAGTTTTTTACAGGTCTAGCCACATTATCGAATACTGAGGTCAGTTTTTATGATGAAAAAAATATGAAAGAATTCATTTTTACTAAACAACTTCCTTCTTTCTATTTTATTTGAAAGAACTTGCGCCCCAGGAAATGATGTAGCTTCAAGGAAGGGAGAGAAAAAAAGCATTTCCAAGTTTCTCAACTCTCTTGCCATCTTTATGATGGATGTTGTATAGTTTTCTTAGTCAATTTCCGAGTTTTTTGCTTTTGATCTCCGAGAGAAAGAACGTTAACTTTAAATTTCTTACTTACCTTTGTTGCGTTTTAGCTCAAAAGTTAGAGGGAAGATTCTTTCCAAAAACAGTGCCTTTGAAAAGACCATGTTTTTTTTTTTTTTTTTTTTTTTTTTTTTTTTTTTTCGTTTTTGTTTAGCAAAAGTTCATAGAGAAAGCAACCACTACTATAGCATTATCGAAGTTGAACTTGGTATTTTTCACATTTTACTGTGAAGAAAGTTTTTCTTTTTTGGTTTTATGTTTAATTTAATTTGTTCTACATTATGATGTAAGCGTAAGTGCAAGACGTTAATTCTGTACGGATTTTTTATTAGGTTTTGAGTAAAACATAAATAATGCATAAAATGACGTTTTAATATTTAGCCCTACTCGGACATTAGAAACGTGATTTAATGTCATTAGATGGTACTAAAAAAAACTTTAATTTGTAGCCCCACTCAGACATAAAAAACCCAATTTAATGCCATAAGAAGGTACTGAAAACGCTATATTACAATAAATTGTAATAGGGTGAACTTTTGAATCAATGATTACATAAAAATGATTTGAACTCGTTCCTTAAATTTAGTTATTTTGTATTTTTTAAAGATATTTTTAATATGATTAAAGGGCGAATTTGTTAATTATTTTGCTAAAAAGTGATGAATAGAAGGAGACAAATAATTTTACTTCCTCTTCTTACAGATTATGTCTAGAGAAGGGAAATTCACACTATTATACCTGTAGGAAGGAAATCTGTTTTCCTCTTTATGTTCATGAATCTACAGGTGTTTCATAGAAATCCAAATAACTTAACTGCTGAGGCAACAAATAAAGCAAGGTTTATTCTCGGGATGATTTCAAATCAATAGTTTTTAAACATTACATCTACACCAAGTAAAAGCGAAATAAAGTTATGCCTGGGAAAAGAGAATTAGATGTTCTACAAAATCGGGAACACTTAACATTATATTTCAAAAAAACAAAAAAAAAAACATACTTTGAACTTTATGCAACAAACTTGACTGTAATCAAATTTTGAATTGTTTTTAGGGATTTTCTTTTAAAGCAAAAGTTTTTCCTTAGCAATTGGAGATTCACTAGAACTCCGTAAACAGTAGTGCACAAGCGAAAAACGTGAGATTGTAATCAATGACGCTTGACGTGACGCAACGATTTGTCCATATAAACGTCAATAAAATACGTTCATAATCATTGTATTAAGAGTTGTAACTGTTATAAGCTGTCAAAACCCGTTGTATTTTAAGTAACGCTTTATCAATTATATATTATACTAGTGGTACCCGCACGGCTTTGCCCGTAGTAGAAAATTAAAAGATCATTTGGTTCGCCTGTATATTTACAAATAATGGATGGCGAATGATGAAATAAAACCAGCAATATAAATTACTTACATTGAAACTCGGTATTTTTGCATGATAAATGAGAAATAAAGAGGAGGTATAAAACACATTTTACTTTAAAGTAGTCTATTATTATTTCTTTCCATCAACATAAAATGTAATTAACAACCCTAAATCAGATATTTTTATCTTCTTTAAACGAAAGAGTAAGTAAACTGAAATCGACTGCGCATATTTGTCTTTATACTTATTTCTTTTTTTCTTTTTTTAAAAGCTTTTGACAACAGCGTTAATCTTTTGAAAGAGAGATTTTACTACGTTGAAAGAGATTTTCTTAAAATTTCTAAACTTATATGCGGAGGATGAAAAGTTTTTTTTTTTTTTTACCACCAGCAAAAAAAAAAGTGATAGTTAAAAAAAATAAAAAGTAAGTCATCCATTATGAAAACAAATTGCTATTTGTTTGCGTTTTTTCCTACAAGCGTGATTAATCCCATTTTTTCAAGACTGTCGTACTGCATAATAGTACATATTGGCTTAAGAAAGCACATGAAGTAAAATAGATAAGGTAAAACAAATAAGTACATTAAATACATAGAGAATAATAACATTAAAAGTAAAATATGCTTCGAAATTTTGTAAAAAACTTGAACTAGACATTAGATTTCAGTAAAATATGAAGCATTCAATTAAAAGGATGATTAACTAAAAATTAATCCAAAAGCTTGTTCAAAGAAAATTATTTTCTTGCATTAAAGTTGTTAATCTAACGATTCGATCAATATACGTAGAGTATTTAAAAAATTTAATTAACTGACTATTTCAATAAAAAATATTTTTAACGTAAACTAATTACTTTTTTAAGCTGAACAGTTAAAATTTTTTAGGCAAATTTCTCTAAATTTTAAACGATATGCTAACAATTGCTAATGGCCCGTAATAATTTATAGCAAAAAGAAAAAATAAACATATCTAATCAAACTTTGAGGAGTCACGAAAAGTAGAAAATATATGGGGAAACGGTCACTTTTTCAACAATTTACGAACTTTGAAAAGAAATATCTCGGCACCTATTATAGCTACAATAAAAACAAAAGAAAAGTTCTCATGAAGGTAAGTTAATTTTTTTTAATTTTCTGGATGCTGAGAAGTGAAAAAACTAAAATCCAAGATGGTGGTTCAAGCTCTCCCCCCCTTTCCGGGGACTTTTGTATGTTGTTTAGGAGCCCTTTTTGTAGGTGTGTACCAACGTTAAAAATTACATCTTTTTTTTTTTTGTTTTTGTTTTTTTACCCATATGTTGCCCTTCGTTTACTGGACTATAAGGTTTAAGAATGAAACTTCCAGCTTTGGATGGTAACGTGGTAAGAGCCAGTTTTCAAAAATCTTATTGAGACCCTTGACTTTTAAAAATCCATAGTGATTCCTGGAATAATCCACTATAATATTAAAATCTGTTCGCGTCCGTCTCTCTGTCTGTCTGTCTGAAGATCGATCTCCTCGAGAACCGCTGCGAAACTAGAGTCGAACGAGATACCGATCAATTCGAAATTTTCCAAAGAAAACAATAGAACCAATCTCGTAATTGTACGACTTTAATTAGCGGAGATATTAATTAAAACGTTAATTAACATAACGTTATTCAGGAATTTTTATTTCTTTCCTGTTGCCATTTTGCGTATGAGCAAATAAAATTCTAATAATTGTTTTAAAAGAGATTTTTTTGGCTGCTGTCCAAATCTTAAAACAACGTTTCCATCTAGAATTTCATTTCAAATTAGTTTAAAATTTGTTGCTCTATTCGGATATAGCCTTTATTTTATCGTCTGTCCTTTTTTTATTTTTTTACACTCGACGTTCTTAACTCCTTTCAGCATAGGAAAGTTGTTTCTGTAGATATGTTTATTGATTGTAGTGTAAGTTTATCGTTCATCGGTCTCATATTTTGATACATTTAGGATGTGCGACTAATTATGTTTATTTTGTTGAACTTTTTCCCGTTACATGGGTGAGTTTTCGAATTGCAATAACTTTCTTTTTCTTTCCTGTTTCTATTTTTGAAATACAGTTTGTATCGTTAAAAGAACATGTTAAATTAAGATTGTTTGGATTTCTTTAAGTGAAACAGAGTTGAACAAAAAAATTGTTTTTAAGGATTTTAACTAAAGCTAGCTTGGAATCTGATGACTTGGTATTAAATTAATGCTTATTGGTATTTATTTAGTCTTGGTGCTTTAGCTTCACATAATCAATCAAAATGCGTGTGTCATTTTATGTAAAAAGATGATCGTAATTGTACATAAATATTTCAGATATAGTCTATCAGATTTAATTCAGTTTAAAGTGACCAGACATTATAGTTGATAATGCATATATTTTCATCTTTTGTGCTAATTGAAAATACTCATAACTTGTATCATTGATAACTATGATTAACGTTAAAGAGAATTTTGACAAAAATATGCTCTACTGGTGTTTTACAAACCTTGCATTAAGCGTATTTATTTACTCCTTAGCGCTTTAGAAACTGATGTCAGAGTAATACAAAAACATCAATTGGACATCTCTTTCATTTTTTAAGTAGCCCGTGCAACGCCGGGCACGCAGGCTAGTTTATATTAATTGGGGCAGGGGGATTTGTTTGCGATACAAACAAAGGGCGTAGTAGTTCAAGTGGGTTGGCAAGCCGACGGGAATCTGAAGCTGGCTGCAATTTGTATTGTGAATTTCTAAACGCTTCCATTTTCATAGGTGCTTTTACTTGTTTTATTTCGAGTATGTCTTTACCTACTCTGAAACCTAGATAATCTGAAATATTGTACCACTTGCTATTTTTAAAAGCACTTTTTGTGTGTATTTTGTTTTTTCTTTTTTTCATATTTCACCTCGTTTCCCAATTTTCTCTGTTAATTTAACAATTTCGTTCTTCAGCAAAATCCGATTACATCAGTCTTTTTTTTTTGCGATGCAACTTTTTTACGAATACATTCATTGGCATGTGCAATCGGCAGTTTAATAGACTTACATCATTTTTTCCCTTACGCCAAAGAAAGACAAAAGACTCTCCAATGGAAAAGAACAACCTTAGGATAATGATCTTTTCTTTGTCACCTTAATGAATTCATCGTTCTCTTATGTCGAGCAAAAAGGTAATTTGCTTTCTTGCGCGGGAATATCATATTCCGACCATTATGGCTGCCAATTTCCAAAAGAAATCAAACGGAAATCCTTGTCAGAAATCCAAGTAAGAAAAAGGAGGAGAACTTGATAATGCTACTTAGTGACTTCAAATAGTCTCAAGCCATTCGCCCAAAGCAATTGGAAATGGGTAATGGAACCTTTCTTCGCTCTTCAGCTAAATAAAGTTTTGATGTGGACTTCTGGTCTTATCTAACCTGCGGTTGGAAATTCACTCATTTTGTAGATTTTCAACAATACACCTGATGCAGTGCTAACTCTAATGGGGGTTATCTGCAAATTGCATCTGTAAACTTAAGTTGCTATTTTTGCATTTCTTTTTCTTTTTTTTTTCTCCATACGTTGTATTTTCTTCTCAGAAAAAAATCAGAATTAAATTTTCAACTAGCTTTTCAGAATAAAAGTTAGACTTATGCTAAAAGTAAGTTATACATAAACATGCTTTTGGTATCTAGTACACTTTGTGCTTAAGTCCAATACAATTTTGCGATTTATGTTGCATTAAAAAATGATCAACAATAATGGCTTAATTAATGATAAAGACTTAAACAAGAAATAATGTAACGAAACCATGTTGATAATGCGTGGAATCATCCTTAAATAGACATATCAAAATTGAAAACTAACAAATAAATGCTCCATTTTATAACAAGAACGTTTTGAAGCTTAAATTGCAATAATACTGTTACAATTTCGAAAGGAATGATTGTTTCAAAGTTTGCCGTTTGGCATTATTTAACGTACTCTGACCAAAAATTGAAGGTACAAAATTTCATAAAATTGTTTAGAATGTTTTTTTTTGTTAAGTTGACGTAGCTAATTGAAGAGGAGTTAGTGCAAAAATATTCCTCAATACACGTATTCTGCACGTAAAGCACATAATTTTAAACAAGCAGAGCCTATTTCAGTAAAGAATTTTTAAAGCTTGATTATATACAATACAACGTAATATAGCTACAATAATTAAAATCTAACCGTACTGCTACAACGTGAACTTAATTGCGCATTGCAGCAGTATTTTTTTCCTCTAAAAGAGAGGTTCAGTCTAGTCAGGAGAACTTTTAAGTATGTGTTCTTGTATCTGAGACCATCAATGGATTGTTCCTTTGTCCTTAATAAATTATCTCAATGTCAGGGTTTTCTTCCGCAGACATAGAGAAGGAAACAAAAATCCGCCCACATTTCTTTTCTCTTCAAACTTCCAGCGGCCAAAGAAAAAGGGAAACGGAGCAATGAAAATGCATTCATTAAAAACAGGGAGTACAACTTTTAATCCCAAAAATCAAGCAAAAATAAGATTTTGTTCTTATTTATTTCTTTCTTTTCTTCTCCTTCATTTTTTCCCTAATAGTTTGAACAAAGATAATTAAAAGAATTTCAAGAAAAACTAGTCTAAGGCTAATCTTTTTGACCTTGCCCTCGTACTTGATTTAACAAAATCAGACACCACTTTGTTGTCTGTATGACAAAAATAACAGTTTGCATAATTATTGCTTCTTTGATTCATCATGTATTTGCATTTTATCCTGCAAACTTTGATTTTCGATTTCGTACGATTGCAGATAGCGATATTTTTTTTAAAAGAGCGAAACAAGTTCAGATTTATCGGAATTCATAATAACATTCAGAAAATGATTCAAGTACTGAATCAGAGTAGTTTCAGAGCAAATAATACTGATTGTAAAGGATTTTCTCTGAACAAAAACTACTGCTACGTTTGCGGTTTTGTTCATCAGTAAATTGAAATGTGAATATCGGAGAAAAAAAATCTGTGTGTGCCAATTAGCAAAGCAATTGTTATTCTAAAATTGCTAAAAGGATGCAAAAATCATTTTTGAAACAATTGCTGTCACGAACATTTTTATAGAGAGAAGTCTCATGGAAATTAAATTAGGTTTATTTAAAATACCTCTACATTATAAGCAATCACAGTTGATTTACTAAAAATGAAAAGCGATATGAAATAAACATAAAAAATAATTATTTTATCTTAGCAATTTGGTTCATTTTGCGTTGAATTCAAATGTACCACAGAGATTTATAAATGAACAAAGTGCTATTTTACAGATTTATTTCTGATCTAAACAATGGTAATAATCCAAGAATGGTCTTTTAATTACGTTTTTTGTAAGAAAAGTATACTTTTGCGCACATAAAATTAAATAAAAATAAAAAACGAAAAACTTTTTATGCCAATTTTGTACAAAATCATATAAATACACATGCCAGTGCAGTTGCCTCACTAAAAACCCAATCCAGCAATTTGATTCGGCATCAAAGAGATTCGACCATGTGCATATGGACTTGGTCTGACTACTTTTCCCACCAAAAGGTTGTACACATATTCCTTCTTGTATAGACAGTTTTCGCAGATTGCCGGAAGCGATACCAATACTTGATGTTACTGGTGCACTAGGTGCACGTAACTGGCGTTTTCTGAAACCAATGAATAGAGCGAGTTGGTGTTATGTCAGTTATTAATGCGTATTCATTCAAATCCAAGAGTTTTCCTCGCTGACAGCTCTACTATTTATAAGACAGATACACTTATTACACCGTACCACCCTTCCAGCAACGGAATAAAAGAAAGATTCCATAACTCGCTAAAGCAAACTTTGAGGCTGAATGCCATTGAAAATCAAAGTGGATACTTAGCTTACTACTGGTACCTCGGCATTAAGATTCCCTTAAAGAGGACCAATAGTTCTCTGCGATGCTGTTAGTGTACAGAATGGACAGTCGGACTCCCTACCGACTTCTTATTCCCAATAGCATACCAGAGGGGGGAATGTAATTGAAACTGCTGTGGGAAAATGCGCATAAGCAAACCCCCCTTCATTCATTTACTCACATCCAAAATTCAGTTTTTTGCCATCCCCGCGTTGTCGACACACTCGCCGTTTGTCTCTGTGATGATAAACTGCTAAAGTCACCATAACCAACGCATGAAGGACCATTTTCTATATTCGTGAGACTCAGAATCCTCATCAGTGGATAACGAAAAGTTATCAACATTGAATCGACAGAAGCCTGATTTCTTGACGAACGAAAAAACCGCTACGATCCCAAAGGAGAGAAAACTAGTTTCAAGTTTCCTGTCAGTCTAATGTCCCTATAATCTTCAGTAATCTTAAAGATACCGTCACAGACCACTCATGGAGCATACACAACACTAACAGGAGGACGAATTGAAGTTAGATTTCGGAATTTGTGTGTGACTATTCTCGTACCTTCCGTCCTTGGAGAGGTGTTGGGTAAGTACTATTGCCGCGTACACAGAAAATGCAGATTAAAAGCACATGCGGACACCAAGTAAAGTAAAAAATTGTGCACTAGAAGAAGAGAAAACCGGAAATACAACTCACTAGACGATTAGGCTGTTGTGGCTCGCGATGAATTTACGATACGTTAACCAACACTATTTTAATGCATTTATAGCTGTTTTTATTAAATTTAATATTTAATAGTCCTTAATAAATGTTTGTGTTTCAATGCGTATTTATAGGGCTAAATTGAAAATCTTATTTAAAGAATCAAAGCAGAGAGTCTATTATTGCTCTTGTCAAAAGCAAAATTTAACTTTTAAAGTAAACATATCTTCAAGTACGGCTTCAAGACTCTACATTGAATAAAAATTAAAACAATTTTAACGCTTTCCTTAACTTTTGAGACTTAATTCCGCAACTTTTTTTCCACGATTTGACAACTTGAATTTATCTTGTGCAGCCCAATGAGTGAGTAACCAAAGCCATATTTGTCTAATATCAATCTAGATTAATTTAATAATTTCCTTCGAGGACAATTTAAATATTTACTTTAAACAGAACAGTTGAGAAACGCAACTGACAAATAAATTCTCTGAAGCTAGCAAAATTTAAACGAAACTTAAACGTTCATCCTAGAGTTTTCTAATAACTGTTAAATAATTTAATTTAATGAAATTTTCAGACGCAAGTAAACTGTAAATAAAGTAACGAGAGACTGCAAAAAAGGGAAAGCACAAAAAATCACATCTGGAATCGTTAATTAATTTACGCAATTCTTTAAGTCTTCAAAGGCAGAAAGACTCATTACCAAGATAAGAAAATAGCTGTTTTCGGGATCAGGAATTAAAGGCTTTGCCCTGAGGAAATTAATTAGGACGAAGCTCTTCACGGGTTTTTCCCGAGGTTTTCCCTTAATTATTGTTATCCACGAGATTCATAATTTTGCGAAGTGTTTTTAACAGCTGCTAATTAAAATAGTTATTTTTTTATTTCGTGCTCGTATATAAGATTCGGCGTTTGTAAAATTCAAAAATTAGTTTTCAGTTTTCAGAAAAAGATTTGCGAGAAAAAATTGTTTTGTTAAATCTTTTTGCACATTTTTATGTCTGAAAAGATTTTTAAATGCTTTACTTATTTTCCAGGATTTGTTTTTTTTTTTCTTTTCTTTCTTTTTAACCGACTTCAAAAAGGAGGCGGTTATCAATTCATACCGTATGTATGTTTTTTTTTTGTTTGTCCACTCATAGCGTCTCACCTAGTGAACCGATTTTGATGATTCTTTTTTTAATGGATAGGGGATGGCTCAACTTAGGTCCCATTACTTTGTTTGACCATATTTGTTCTTTAGAAAAAAAGTTGTGGGCAAAAAACAGTAAATTTTATGCAATTTCCCTATTAAATGATCAAAATGATACTGTAGCGAAGTTCGCACTTTTCATCCGTGGATAACGGTGGCTCAGTGGTAGAATTCTCGCCTCCCACACGAGGACCCGGGTTCAAGTCCCGACTAGGACAAAGTGAATTTTACTAAAATTTCGTTTCTACTGTTTCCCGTATTTTCTCGAATCTTCTATTAATTTCTGCATCTTTCCAAGTCTGGAAAGTTCCAGCACTTTCTCAAGTTGTATATAAGGAGATGTAACGTTCATTCGTGGTTCTGAATAAAGATCTCGAGTTGAGACTAACGAGTATTCGCTTCATTTGACTTTCACATTGTCTTCGCTATCTTCATCTACGCGATAATATGAAACTCCTTGATATAAAAGTTTGGTGCCATATAACAGTAACATTAATAGTAATTGTAATGATAATTTTGAATGAAGGCTTCTCTGAAGCAAGCATCAAATTTCTTCAAGGGATATTTCGATAATGGGGAATCTGGCGCTGTCGTCTCATTTTTGGCGTAAATAATTTTATTTTAGTAACCCTGCTGATTTATAGTAACCCTATGTGAATTATCAAAATCTTCCTTTCTTCAGTGCTATTGCTCCATAGTAGGGGTAAACCTAACCTGGAAGCGAGGTGATGCAGTGATTAGGATCTGCTTAGCCTTCACAGTGCTACCATTAGGTTTGACTCAACTACTCTGTAGTATTTTTATCATTATCATCTATGCCGATCACAGATGATCGGGGCTAAGTAAGAAAATACAGGATTGCACCATAAGCAACTTAGATGCTGTGGAATGTAAATTAGTTAGGAAAAACGTAATACTTAAATGGTTATAATTAAATTAACTACGCATGATTTCCAGAGAGGAACAAAGATAAGTTTTTAGTGCCAATCGCTTAAAGTTTAACGCGTGTCAATAGTTTTTTTTTTAGTATGGAGCATTTTTAAGAAAAAAATGTAAAGTTTCGTGATAGTAACTTATTATTTCTGAAATACCTACATTTACACTTAAAAGAATAAAATAAAAAAAATTTTGAAAAAAAAAATAGAACCGACTTCAAAATTGCTCTAAAAAGTGAAAAATAATTTTATTCTTTAAACACCATCGATAATGCTTTTAAACATAATTTTTGAAGTTGGCGCAAAAACGATAGATAAAATCATTCACAGCCATAACTCAAATACAACTATAAATTTAACCAGGACCAGTTTCTTCACTATCACATACATTATGCATTGATGACAGCATATTTGAATAGCGATATAAATGTTTCGTTCGTAACTTTGGATGCTTTTCTGAAAAAAAAAATATGAACGAAGCATGGTTACACTGGATTTTACGTTTTGTTTTTGCGCCAACTTCAAAAATTATGTTTAAAAGCATTATCGAGGGTGTTTAAAGAATAAAATAATTTTTCACTTTTTAGAGCAATTTTGAAGTCGGTTCTATTTTTTTTTCAATTTTTTTTTCTTTTTTTGTTCCTATAGTTGGAATTTTCATAATATTTTAAACACTTAATGATGTGCCCTTTAACATTCTGAACTGAAGGTTATGTATTGATTATCGTTACTGGTATATTATTTCCTACGTTAAAGTTGAAGCAGTTTCAAAAACAGTTTTGTTCAATGCTTTTGTTTCACCACATTTTTTAACACACTGAATTAACTTGTTCATCCGTCGTTTTAAAGGTACACTTTGTCCTACAATAAATAGAAAAATATCGAAGAACTACTTAATTCTTCGTTACTGATATCATTTCTCTCGTGAAGGTTTAAACATTTAAAAAATAATTTTGTTTGTCCGCACTTCTTTTCAAACACTGAATCAACTTCTATATCAGTCGTTTAAAGGTGCAATTAACTCTATAATAAAGAGAAAAATATCGGAGAATCGCTGTGTAATGTGCAACAGAATAAATATTGCTTCTTAATAGCTGTTTTAAAAGCAAAAGTGAGCAGGGGGATTCTCCTATCTTACCTTGCTACAGAGAAGCATTTTTTTCGCAGAAGAATTAAAGGGTTGGTATTTTATTGTTGCAAAATTCTTCAAATTTTATTTGGCTATGTGAATTGGCATTTCGTTTCTCCAACATTTCCTGCAAAAAGACAATTTTTCGCCATAGGTGAATTCAAGGGATGGTATTTTACTGTTTATTCGTTGTAAATTCCTTCAACTTTTCCTAGCGGAGAGGTGAAATTTCACTTCTCCTACGTTTCCTACAAAGAGACAATGTTTTGCTCAGGTGAATTAAAGGGGTGGTATTTTAATGTTCTGTTGTTGCAAAGTTTGTCAACATTTACTTAACCGAGAAGTGAAGTTTTACATATCCTATATCGAATAAAAAGGCACAATTTTTTTGCAGTGGAAAAGAAGGGGTAGAATTTTACTGCTAGTTCGTTGTAATGTCTTTCAAGTTTCATTTAGCAGCATGGTTATGCATGAAAATATCCATGCGAAGATATTTCTTTTTAGTGAAGTATGAGAAACAAAAAATATATCTCAAGTGTGTCGTGGGAGATTCAAAAGAGATAATTCTAAATACGAAGTGATAAAAAGCAATAAGCATGAAAATCTTCGTGCCATTCGATTTTTCAGCTTTTTTCTAAATCTTCATTAAAACGTTACAATCTCGAGCGATTATTCTGAATGATATTTAATTAAATGATTCGATAGAAACCTAAATTGAAAGAATAATGATCTTTTGAATGATTTGATTTTCGAGAGATTATTTTGAATGAGTCGTCTATTGAGTGACTCTTTTGAGTAAATAGATATAGTAGACTCGATTTTGAAATCATAAACGATAATCGTTTATTAGTTGATAATTTTTTACAGCCTGGCAGTTTGAAATAATTATTCAGATAAAACATAAAATTCAAACAGATAAAATATGTATTTTTATAACTTAGAGCTAAACTAGACATTTTATTTTACAATGTCTCGTCCACTTTTGGACAAACTTCTTTCATCTCACTTGATCATGCTGCAGATCATGAAAAAATCTTTTTCGTGTTATTTTGGAGATTGAAAAAAGTAAAAAAAAAAAGAGCACTAATCCAGTTCTTTAATTACCGCGTTGATTATATTTTAAGTTCCCTGCTTCAAGAGTGGAAGGATGGAAAATGTTTTACACTAGAAGAGGTAATAAAAAAATTTAGTTGCCTTTTTTTTATACAACCCTTTGGAAAATCCTAATTACAGAAGTTTAACGGAAAAAGTAAAGCTATTTTTTCATCGGAGAGGATGATGACAGTTTGTTCATTTTAAGGGTAGTTGATTATCATTTTAATTGCATAATTTTAATTATATAATTGAAATTTAGTTCCTGAAAATAAGAGCCTGTTTAATTTTCATGGAGGCGATTATATTGTTTGGAATTAATGCACTGAAATCTCCCTATTTCCTTATTTTAGGACAGAATAATTTTTTTTTAGAAAAATAAGTTTACAGCAGATTTGAAGCACATTCAACGATAAAATTTCGCTTTCACCCTTCCTCAAACATATTCTCTCTTCTAAAGTAACAATAATGTGAACTATTGACCAAATATTACTTTAAATTGACTATTTTATGTAACATGATTGCTAATGATAGCAATTGGTTTATCATAGTTACGAGTCAGATGGTTTAAGTTTTTTAAAAAATGTTTTAAAAACAGTGTTTTAAAACGGAGGTATTAACGAAATAAAAATTGGAGACTTAAAGAAAAAAATTTTAATTAAGAGGAAAAAAAGACCTATTTAAAAGCGATTCGTAAACTTCGGACTGGTTTTTTTAATTTCCCATTTAAAGCACACTTCGCATAAAATTGCATATAAGATGTTTTAAAACTTAGAATAAGTGAGTAATATGTTAGATGATTCTATATTTTTTACATTTTTGAACCATCAAGTTGTATTGGAAAAATATTAACTTTTTCTTTTCTTTTCTCCATAAGCATAATCTCTTAAAATTGATTCACAAAAGAGATAACATTTAAAATGAAAAACAGGTTTGTTAATTTAGAAACGTGGCTTAGCAGTTCGTCAAGTAAAGTTAAATGCTTTTTGTTTACTATGAGGCACATTTACTATCAGTTCCAATTCTGTGAAAAGTATTTCATTCTAGTGTCTCTTAAGAGCAAGAAAACGTAAGGTAGTAAAAAAGAAGAAGAAAAAATTTGGAATGAAAGCAGACAAATGTCCCCAAAAAATGTAAACTTGCATGGAGTCACGTAAGTTTAACTGCCTAAACGGTTTAGTTTTGTTGGAAATACTTCAGAGACATTGCGTGTTTTTGAAATACAAAGAAGTTCTTTTCTAAACGCACAACAAGTTTGAAATTCTGGTAAGAATCTTAAGCAGTTTTAACTATGACATTATTTATGCATTGAATAGCAAACAAATCTAATAAGCAATTTCTCACATTAACGTCTGTAAACATCCATTGGTAAATAATAAAACACAACTTTCATTTACAAAAAAAAAATCAGCTTCGGAATTAAAATGTAGATGTTTAAAGAATAAGTATCCCAATATGTAAAAGACTTTAAAATATCTTTTTCTTTTACGTTGACATTTAAAAATAATGGCAATAATTCACCGCACGGTGTGTGTCTAATTAAATGATTACAAAGTTTAAATTTTATTTCTCCAAAAATACTTAGTTATGGGTCACAAGATGAAGTACGGCTCATTTACTTTTAGTAAGAAAAAACCCCATTCAAATCAGTTTTACAAAAGGCTAAGATTGCAAAAAAAAAAAAAAAAAAAAAATTGCACACACGCGTTTTGGGGTTACAAGAAACGTCTTTTTCAGTACATAAACCGTTGTAGTTTTTCGATACTAAGCAATAGTCACAAAGAGGCATGTGGAGCGTTGTGAGGTAAAATGTCTGTCCTTTATTAAGTATCAGATGCTTGACAGATTATTTTAATAGTTTTCATATTAAACAAAAATTGAATTGAATAAATACCTTTGTTCATGAAAAGTAAAGGAAGATATAGCAAAGTGTAATTGCACAAAATTGCAGATTACTACAGACATGTGTTTCGGATTTGCAAGAAACTCATTTTTCAATGCAATAGAAGTGAGCTTATGGATGAAAAAATATCCGAGCAAAGACTTATTTCATTTTAATTTTAGTTTGAATATATTTGCATGTACTCTCTCTGCTTGCATACGAATATTATTGATTTAGTATAATAAGTATCTCTTAAGTGCTTTTAATATATTCTCCTTGTTATAACTTTTTACCTACCGTTTAGCCTTAAGACTCCAAAATAGCACTGGAGATAGGGTAGATTTAACCCCTCGTTATTCCCTTGTTTTATATACTCCAGTTTAGCTATTGACATGTCTTTTAATGGGCCTGTATAAAAGTTTCTTACCATTACCAAACCCACTGCATTCCATGAGATCTGGCATCTGTCATGTTACCCCTCTATCGGCAGATAATCATTGCCATGGAATATCGATGCGCAGTTTACCCACCATCAGATACACACCTGTGCTCCCCTTGATGTGACCATACCTTGATGATACCAGGCATTTCTCCTTTTGCCTTAAGTATGCAATCAAACGAATATTCAAGGGATATTTTTCATACTGAATAATCATACAACATGGGTGCTGATGATTCCACCTAAAATACACCTGCTGAACGGGATTGAAGTCGCCATTTGGGTACAAGATCCAACGCTTAATCACTGCGCGAATTTGTCGGCAAGGCAGTTCACATGTCAAACCACATAAAATACCATGCATTTTTCCCTTATAAACTTGTCCACAATTGGAGTAATTACTTTTAATTATATTTTTTGCCTTCCTGTTTGATCAAAGAAACACAGAAACCACTTGCTTGGTGGTGCCACACATCATTTAGTTTCTTCAACGAACTTAAAAACAAGCTGTTGAACTTGACGCTCCATAATTCGACAAACAAAAAAGATAGCAAACAGTTTCAAAAAATGCAAAGAAATAAAATTAAACTGTCATAAAACAGCAAAAATGTCGCCATTCAAATAATCCGCTAACTAAATAAAACAACATTCAAAAACTAGATTAAAATGTACAACAATCTACTAAATAAGTATATAAAGCCATTAAAAACAATAGAAGTTCCACTGAAATACAAATAAAAGCTTGAGGAGCAAAACCTGATCTCGACGTAATTTTACTTTTTGTTTTTTTTTAAATTCGATAAGTAGACAAGTCACAAACTTCCATCAAAAGAATTGTATTGCTTATAACGGAAGAAAACAAAAACGGTTTGGTTTTAGAGTTAAAATGATGAAAGTACATTTTTATGTATAACGGTTCAATATAGTTCCCATATTTCACATATTTTATCATAGAGAAACTCTGCATTCAAAACTCAAGTTATTCATATTTTTCCTGACAAAGAGAATTTATTTTTAGCTTCCATTAAAAGAAAGAGAAAAAAAATATACTTCTGTAGAATTACTCAACTAGATGCAAACTCGCACGATCGACAAGAAATAAACACGCGAGTGAAAAATATCGCTTATTTTCAATATCTTCCGAAACTGAATGCAATATTTCTCCCCGACAGTTAAAACGTCAAGTTCTTTCCACCTTATTGACTGAAATCTTTCTCCGACACCTAATACCTTTTATTTTCTTTCTGGAGCACAACACTGTACTTAGGCTAAATTGCGCACTTTTCAATCAATAAACTGAAAGAACCTTTTTTATTAGTTGTGCTTATAGTTATTTCTCCTCAAGTGTGGGTATTCGTTGGTAATTTAAGCAAGTTATGTCCCTCGCAATTGCTTATTAGTATTGTATGCAAAGCAAAATTAAAAAAAAAAGCTTTAAAAAATGCGCAGTAGTTTTAGAATAAAAATTTGATTCACAAAAAATGTGTGTAAAAGTCTAAAATTAAATATTTGTTGTAACCCCACCCTTATGCATTTGACTCCACCAAGGCAAAATTATCTTTATTTTTCTGTTTTTTTATTAATGTACGATTTATTAATAAAATTATTCAAAACTAATTATTGACAAATAGCGTTAGTGTCCTCAGGGCATATTTTGAAATTCCCTTTTTTTTTGCACTGTTAGACTACAATTACAGTTATACGCCATTTTTTTTAATTTTAAACTTCGAGTGTAAAGCGTTGGAGAAAATAAAGTATGACACGTCAAAAGCGCCATAAATTCCAAAAAGATGACTAGTGATAGTACGACCCATCGAGTAACAAAAGGAGTAGTGTATCTCTTTTATTTGTGGGGATGAAAGTTGTTTTGGCTTCTCCTGTTTGGCGAGCGGAACGGTTGTTATTACAGCCAATTCTGCAAACTTAATTTAACATCTAATTTAACTACATCATGTTATGGCGAGAAATATACCACATATGGAAACCCTCTCTTGGTTGATCACTACTTTCTCCTCGTACTGACAAATCGTTTTTTCCCCTTATGAATAAGAAACATGCATTTTGGTGTTTATATCAACTCTATGACAAGGTATGACCTCATCATGTGTGTGAATGTTAACATTCAGATTACATGACATATCTTCAGAAGGTGAACATTAGTTCTTGGAATGCATTATTGAAATTCTCGATTCATCAGATTCAACATTAATAGCATGCATTTATACTCATAAATTCTTGGAAAAAAAAAGTCACTTTTACACCATAAAATTTGAAAGCTTCACTTAAAAAATAGAATAAGGTGAATAATATAGCTGTCATTTTTCTTTTATATTTGGAACAAAATAGAGAAACTGTCTTTCTGCAAGGAAATTTAGGAAAAGTGAGTCAATCTGAAACATACAATGTCAAAAAGTTGCTTAATACCATTCCACGGAAAACGGTAATTTGTCCCGCACGTAAAGCCTCATATATTTCATTAAAAATAATACTTTAAAATATTAATGAACAATTTTTCTCTGCTTAACAAATCAAACTTATATGTGATTTCTTAAGCAAAAAATGTCGTCATTACCCTTTAAAAAATTGCTTTTTAATGAAATAAATGAACCGCCACGTGCGGAACAAAAGGTTAGCTTTTTCGTGGAATGGCCCTTCATGTTATGCTTAACTTTATAGTAAACAGGATGGCAACAGGAATGACGTTTTCATTCATAATTAACTAAGGATGCTATTCATGTTACAATATGAATTTGAAAAAAATAACCTTTTTTTACTTAATAGTTACATCGTTATTTTCTTCACAAAAAATGTTCAGCTGTAAAAAGCATAGGAGTAAAGAACGGAAAAAAAGAGAGGAAAAACATAAATGGATAAACAAATTTTTTTTAAATATTTGTAACAGGAACAAGAAAGGGTACAATTAGTAAAACTCAACAGAACAGAGAAAGATATTTTTTTTTCTTAACAGACACATTTATTTTTCATTTCTCAACTATCGTGATGTTCTAATTGAAGTTTGATAGATTATTCATTTCTTGGAAGACAGCATACTTGAAAAACAAAAAGGATCAGCGAAACAGAAAACAATCCTGACATTATCAGCTCTTTTATTTACTTTTATAATTAGCAATAATTAGGGAAGGCTAGAAATATTTTCATTTTTGCAGTTTTCATTACGTGGTTTCTTTTGTCACGTCTCCTAATTTTTAAGGGTGTGAAAAATCAAATATAATTAACAAAAAGAAAAGAAAAAAAAGGAAGATTATTTTTTGTTGCTCTAAGGACCAAAAGACTTCGTTCTAATGCCTTGAAAATGATACCCTTATATCTTTTGAAATGCATGTATTAAGACACTAAATAGATATTGCAACCTTCTTTTGAATATTAAATGATATGCCAGAAATATATTTCCCACAGTACAGAAGCTAATTGATTAAAATGATCAGGAAAGTGTTTAGACTTTGTTGTAGCATTGCAAGACCGTGTTGGAGCATTCAATATCATTTTAGACACATTTATTTACTTAGGAAGGAAAAATTGTTTTCAGACTGCCTTAACACAATTAATTAAACAAATCTTTTGCATAAGCAATTTATTCAAGCAGGTAGTGTGAAAATAAAGTTTATAATGAAGTCATTGTTTTTGTACAGAATAATTTAACTCAAGTCATAACTCCAACTTCTTTGAATAGTTTACCAACTTGTCTTCAGATAAAAAAAAATATTTTTTTAATGCGAGAAGAAAAATATATGTTTTTAATTTTTAGGGTTAATTAGTCTTGAAGTGGAAGTTTTTTTGATGTTCGGTTCATTTAGAAATGAAGTTAAGACAGGTTTTGGTATTGCAAGCAAAATATTTATTGTAAGTAAACAGCAAATTATAAATCTTGTTTTTGAGAAAGAAAATTTCCTTGGATCTTTTTTTTAAGTGGTAAATGTATTGGTTTCGTTAGTAAAATATCATACTTTGGTTTCCACTGCAGTATCATTTTTTTTTCTCTTACTAATTTTAAAAATTCTAGTCCTTCAAAATTTCAGACTTCACTGTTTCTGCTTCTACAGCCAGATTCGTTCCAAAATTTTCTTTTTAATTATATAGATATTTTCTGCATTATGTCGGGAGAAATCATTCATTTAAGGATTGGACTACAGTAAAAATCCCACGGAGTTCAGCTTCTAAATGATGACATAAATACTGTATTTCCTTTCTCAAACTATCTGTAGTACTGAAAACTTAGACGGAAATGGATTGAGAAGGAGTTTTAACTTGATTCTGAAACATAATGCTTCCGAGTTATTGCTAAAACAGGGCTTCAAGTTAACATTGATTTATGACATTAATCAATTTGCCGTTCAAATGCACGAATCAACGTTTTACTTTGAATAACTGGTCGTACATTTTGTTGAATCAGCAGTTCATTTTTATCACTTAGAGTTTCTGTTCGACGAATCAGCTTTTCATTTTAACCAATTAGAATTTCAGTTTGACGAATCAGTTTTTCATTTTTATCAATTAGAATTTCAGTTTGACGAATCAGTTTTTCATTTTTATCAATTAGAATTTCAGTTTTACGAACGAATCAGTTTTTCATTTTTATCGATTAGAATTTCAGTTTGACGAAGCAACTTTTCAAATAATAATTAGTCTGTCATGTTCAGAGAGTAAGCTTTACCTGTTGATTAATCTTTCCTTAAGTTTCAAGCCGTACCACATGAACTGAACCCAAATACAAATGGGATTACGACCATATTTGTACGATACTTTAACCTCCAAGAGACCCGAGTTCTGTAAGACATTATTGTTTTCGAGAATAATGCTACTCTCAATTCACAAATCATCGCGATTCCGTATACAAATGCTCAGGTATAATTGTATAGAATGCCTAGACTGACGTTCTATAGGAGTTCTAAACAATAGCAGTGTTTCATTATTCCAATATTTCTGTATAATGGCGTTGTTACTTACATTTCGAGTAGCAAATAACACACTCGAATTCATTTTAGTTTTTAGCTTTGGATTTTACTTGATGAATTATAGCTTAGCATGAGTACAGTAATTTTTGTGTACTAAATAGTCACTATAAATGACCATTTGTTAACATAGTCTGGTATTTATTCCCGTTTCATTTTTTTAATGATAATTATTTTCCTGAGATTAAATGAAAAAAAAAAAGACTAATCTAGAGGGCAGTGAGTGCTATATAGTAACATTAGTTTATAATAAGTTTATTTTATTAGAAATTCAAATTGCTGTACTAATTACTGCATCCGGGTTGACTTCAAGTTTAATTTCAACTTATCTCTCAATGTAAAAAAACGTCAACTAATTTACAAATCCGAGTTGTTTAAAAACTTGATCGCTTACTTAAATTTCATCATACATTTCCTTTTTTTTGTTTAATCCTCGCTTTCAAGAACAGATGATGTTTTGCATTATTTCATAATCCATTCAGAAACCAGCATGTTAGTTTTCAAGAAATAAATATTTTTCCATTAGTTAAATGATTTTATTTGCATTTAGAGGCAGTACATACATTTCTTGAAGAGTTTTAGCATTAGAAATGAAATTTATGAAGCGTGATGTCATAAAGATATCTTAGATTGAGCAAAACACTTTCATTTGTCTCCACTCTGGCGGCGATTCTGGTAAAAGTCTCATCAAAATGCAATGTAGGTCTTCCCATCTCATTTTGCTCCTGGATTTTACTATTTTACTAAAACTGTTTGTTTTCTAAAATAAATTATCAAATTACTTGTTCTGTATATACTTTGTTATGCGTTCTTTTGTTTCCTATTTTCTACGATAGTAATATAATTATCATTTCTGGGATATTATTTAAAAGCTCAAAAATTGGGGGGGGGGAATTGTTATTTTTACTTGTTTGTCTGCAACATTTTTTGAGTTTTGGTTTAAGAACGTTGATTTTCACAGTTATTGCATACACTGGCTTTTTTCAAAGAAAAACTGCAGTCAAAGGTCGAGTTTTATATTTATTTGAAAATTCAAAATATGAAACATTATGTTATGTTTGAAAAAAACAAAACATGAAATGACTTGTTTACATCAGTTATAAAACTACTCTATTTTTTTGTATGTCCTTAATAAAAAAACTAGTAAAAGATACATTATTAGCTTTTAGCTATTTGATATTTTATCATTGTATGAAATAATAATTCTTTACTAGTAAAGTCACAGATAATTCGAAAGTGACGTTTTAAAAATAAAGTTGTGTAACCAAGAAAACATCGTATTGAAATTTGTAGACATAATTAATGCCTGCGATTGCTCCAATGAGTATATTAATCCACTTTCTCCATTGTAAAAATAGCTCCGTGTATTGTAAAATAATTATTGTAAAAATAAACATGTAATAGTATCCACAAACCCATTTACACATTTTTTTTCGTCATAGAAGTTTTCTTGTGCACTTATAAATATAGTAAAGTTTTATTAGTATAACCTAGTTTGTTGGTAACATTTTTCAGCAAACTATTCCAACCGATTTGTTATTAAGTTCAGTAACTAGCATGTCTGATTTTATATTTCCCCCTCCATGTAGTAATGTTTATTTAGCTTGTTACTTTTTCACTCTTTCCAGGACACCATCTGGTGCTAATGACAGCACAGCAAAGTATGCTCCATAATAGCTCTATTAACGGCATTTGCTACAGAAATTTGCTCTCCAAAATATTCTAACCGACTTTGTTGCCAATAGTAACAATTTTACAAAGAATTTTCATAAGTGTTGCAATATTTTTCCTTTTTAAAATGCTTTAAATTGCGTTTTCACATTTGTTGTAACAGCATTTTTTTTCATTAAAAAATCTGCGAGGCCCCTCCCGAGAGTAACTGCTTAGATATAGAAAGTATTGTAAGGATAAAATCCGTAAAGAAAATAATTAATTCAGAAATATATGGTTATGATTTTGTCAAACATTTTTTTTCTTAAAATACAAAGAAGAGTAATGCAATGCAAGTTTTAATTAGCAAAGTTAATTAAGCCAACAGGTACTCTATTCCTTTGTACGTTTTGAGTGAGAAAAAATATATATTGTTTAACGCTTTATTATGTTTTATAATGCACGCAGTTATCTAGAAAATGCGTTACAGTTTTGGCTAACTCTTAATACATGTACTAATTGGTAAAAGCTACTAAGAAAAATAATGTTTTACGTAATCATGGACTTTTAGGATGTATTTTATGCCAGCCAGTCGACCAAAAAAGCATTATAAAGTTATAACCATTGCTATACTAAAAATAAGAAAATATAATTATTCATTAAGGTTTAACTTAGAAAATATCAAGTTTTCTAAGTTAAACCAATAGCTCTCATTGTTGTGTCATATGACTACAAATATTTTTACACAGCCCAATGCAAAAAGTAACAAAATGCACAAACATAGCTTAAAATAATGCAAAGTTAACCTACTAAAATGCACCAGGCTTGTGATTATATATTATTGTAATATAATTATACCAATATGAATTTAATTATTAGCATTGTAGATATTTTTGATTTTAGTAACCTACGATTATGCTCAATATTTATTATTAAAGTAAAAGTTTAAAATAAGGAAATCAGCTTTAATATCGAAATTAAAAATTTAAAATATGGCAAGTTCGATGAAAAATAGAATAATATAAGTTACGCTCACCCAAAGGAAACCTAACGTAATGCTAAGTTAACCTACTTTAATGCACCAGGTTTGTGATTACGTATTACTGTAATATAATTATACCAATAAATTATCAAAGTCATTATTTAACATTAAAAAATCAATTTTAATATCGAAATTAAAAATTAAAAATGTGGCAAGTTAGATGAAAAATAAAATTTAATAAATTACGACGGCACAGTAGTTTTATTAGAAAAATGCAAAAATTTTCGACAGACATCATTATCGTCTGGGCATGCCATTAAAGGTTTAATCAGTGTCATTTCCCACCAAACTTGAAAAACTCTCAATCAAAAATGATTCTCATGGACTTCACTTTGCATTAAATCGATACTGCTATCTAACCGAAATTACTCTTAAATCTTCTATAAAAAACGTCTTTTTGTAGTCCAGGCATGCAAAAAAGTTTCAAACTTAATGATCCTTTCATAATTAACGATAAAATATCCCGAAAGCTTCTACCAAGTGAAAGTCATGGTCATTATATATGGAAGCATTCAGCCATTGACTAGCTGGGCAAAATATTACTTGATAAGATATTGTCTGTTCCATGACCTGAATTTTAGAGCACGTATTTATTAAGTTATTCTGACAAAATTTGCTCTTGTCGGAGATATTTTATGATACGGATTATTTTTGGACATTTCTAAGAGAAAATTGAACTCTACATCAATTGATCTCAGTTATGAAGACTTACATTTTTCATGAAAAAAATGCGTATATATTTTGTTGTGTTAGCAAACTATGTACACCTTAAATGTATAATAAAGTATGGGTAATATACTTTATGGGTTAATACTATATTAAAACAAAAAGTAAAATTGATAACTATGAAAATAAAAACAAATAGTAGTTGAACTAGAAGTTAAAAAAGGTGGGAAATATACAAAGTATAGAAAATCTTCTTTGTTCAATTCACAAACGAAAAGCTTGTTTATTTGGGAGAGCAATTTCGACTCAATTCGAAAGAACTACAGTTCAACATTTTGAAACAATTGAAAAATTTAATTTGAATACTACAACATATGTACATTAAAAGTAAGTGACACATTCCTAAATTCAACATCGACGTCGAAGGAACATTCTAATATAACTAACAGTCAATTCAACACTGCAACGTCCTTTTTTATGAACCACGCTAATTTCCTTATTTGTTAACTCAAGTAATTTATATTATGCGTGCAAAACAAAGCAAAATAAATATAACACAATTGTAAATCATTTATGTTATCTTTTATGTTATCTGCCCCTTGCTTGCTGCTTTTAGAGGCGCAGAAATACAATTGAACCTGTCTGTCTTTATGCTGATTGCATTTCCTGTGGTGAGTTACGGCACCACTTATGCTATGCTGATCATCCTTATTGCAGACACACTAAAAGCAAATCCATTTTGTATTGTTTCGCTTTTTGACTCGTATGTTTTGACTTTTGAATTTTAAAATGCTTGAAAGTTTCTCAAGTACATAGTCTCTCAAGGATGAGTTCACTTTCAGATACATGCAGCACATAATAGAAACTGCCACCATGCACAGCGCACACGCTACAATGACCTTCCAGATTTCTCCGCTATATAAAACCATTAGTGTTGGTAGATTTTGTGTGAAGAAGAAGTACGTGCTGCAACAAAATACAGTTGACTCTCTGTTTAACGACTTTCAAGGGACCACAAAAAATCATCCTTAAGTAGAATGCGTCCTCAAACAGAATGCTTCTAAAACTACAGTGGAGCATCCGGAACCGTAAAAAGTCATCTTTGAATAGAGAAAGTTGTTAAATAGAGCGTCGCTAAACAGAGAGTCAATTGTAATGTATTCGCCTTCAGCTAATTACTTTACTTATGAGAAATGTAGATTTAGAAGTAGAAGTAGCGAAATTCATTTATGTTTTATTATCAGCAAAAAAAAAATGCACACGCTGAGCAAAATTTAATTTTTGCAAACTTTGAAAATAATAGTAAAAAGTTTGAGCAAAAACGAAAACAAAAAGCAAAGCGTTCAATATTCTTTTCACAATGAAATGATCCGAATTTATTACAGATCATCCGCTTGAAAAATGGGTTCGAATTTGTTAAAATTTATTGAAGGAGAAAAGATATTCTGCACCAACATGCAGCAAGTCCGATCGATTTTCTTATATCAAATGTCCATAAGAAAGAAGAAAAAGAATTTATGGTGCCCCCTAAAAAATTGTCTCACAAAAAATCTTTGCAGCAGTTAGGTTGGAATTCACCCAGTTTTCTTTAAAGTATTTCTTTCTTTAGAATAACTAGAAGCAAATTTAAAAAGAAAGAAAAGTTTTAGTTCTTTTCAGCTAGCCACGATTAATAGCACAAGATGTTGAATGTAAAAATTAGAAAGCGCTGAGCTTTTAGGAATAAATTTAATGAATATTTTATTCTAAAAAAAATTGAGTGGATGATTTTTTTTTAAATTTCTAAAAAAAAAATAATTTTTCAATCCAAAAGATTTATTTGCAATTAAATTGTTTTTAATTTTAAGCAGATGAAAACCAAAATATTGCTTGCACAGACGTGCATACCATTGTACAGAAATTATAATCATTACTGCTGTCTGATTTAAATTGTTCGCCTACTCTAGTAACTGGACCTCTAAGGCGTATTTGCAAGGAGGTGGGCTAAGGTAAAGTAAAATCAAACGTTAAAACTTTAACTATTGTAAAATAATTTAGCATTTTTTTTATTCCGAAAAGAAGAAAAAGGATAAATACCCCTCCTCCAACTGGTTTGGTAACAAATAGAATCATAGCAACTGCAGAAAGCTTTCTAATTTTATTTGAAAAAGGATTAGGAAATCCATTTGCGACAATTTCTAAAACATGAGATGGTCAAATAACATACAATAAGCTCTTGATTACATTGTGATTTTTAAGTTCCGTTGAAGTTTGGAAAATTTCTAATGATTCTCTTTTTAAAAATGACCTCCATTTCAATTTGCGAATCTCTAAAAAAGTATTCTTCCGTTACTAAAATAAGAAAAAAAATATATACATACAGTAAACTCCTGACTATTTTTGCGGTCGGAATATCTACAGTTCGGATTATCCGTGGATCTTTTCACAACTTTTTTTAAACTTATGCTTGTGTTATTGCTCGCTTTTAGATTTTCACATATATATTTTTTGTATTAAATGTTAGTAGATGTAATATAGCAATATTTTATAGTTGTAATTTAAATGTATGTGTGAGTGTTATTGATATTCTTGTGCTATTAAATACACTACGTATCGTTTTGTACCTATTATTCAGATTATCCGTGGCTTTCACTTATCCGCGAGTACCGAGTTACCCTATTATGCGGATAATCGGGAGTTTACTGTAGTCGTAAATACACTACTGGTCATTAAAATTGCTACACCAAGAAGGCGACATGGTACAGACATGACATTTAAACGACAAGAAGAAGATGATGTGATATGCAAATGATTAGCTTTTCAGCTCATTCAGATAACGAGGGCACCCGCAGCGACACCTATAAGGTGTATAAACGAGGAATTTGCAAAGCTAATTTCCCACGTGCCAATTCAATTTGAACGTTGTTGCGTGGTGGAAAATTGCTGTAATGTCTCGTGTAAGAAGAAGAAATGCGTACCAGCACGTTTCTGCCTTTAATAGAGATCGAATTGTAGCCTACCGGAATTGCGGTTTATCCTATCGCAGAATTGCTGCTCTCGTCGGTCGAGATCCAATGACGGTTAGCAGAATATGGATTCGATGGGCTCAGGAAGGCAATACAGATTGCCGTGCTGGTTCTCAACGACCAGTAATCACTAGCAGCCGAGAGGACAGGCATGTTATCCGCATGGCCTTAAATCGTACAGCCACGGCACGAGCCTTGAGTCAAGAAATGGGGGTCATTTGCAAGACAACAAGTTTCTGCACGAACAGTTCGGCGACATTTACAGCAGCATGGGCCGTCAGCTCGGAGACCATGGCTGCAGCTACCATTGACGCTGCATCTCAGATAGGAGCTCCTTCAATGGTGCCAGCAGAGACGAACCTGGCTCATCAATGGCGAGACGTCATTGTGAAATTACGTCTGATGAATCTAGGTTCTGCTTACAACATCACGATCGTCGCATCCGTGTTGGGCGGCATCGTGGTAAACGCACACTGACAGCGTGCATCCGCCATCGTCATACTGGCCCATCCCCTGGCATGATGGTATGGGATGCCATTGGATACACATCTCGGTCATCTCTTGTTCGCATTGACGGCAATATGAACAGTCGGTGCTACATTTCTGATGTGTTACGATCCGTGGCACTACCCTTTATTCGAGCCCTGTGAAACTCTACGTTTCATCAGCATAATGCACGACCGCATGTGCCCGGTACTGTGCAGAATTTCCTTGATGCGAAAAATGTTCGACTGATGCCCTGGCCAGCACGTTCTCCAGATCTCTCACCTATAGAAAAAGTCTGGTCAATGGTTGCTGAACAACTGGCTCGTCAGCAAACTCCAGCCACTACGGTCGATGAACTGTGTCATCGTATTGAAGCTGCATGGGTGTCTGTACCTGAGTACCTGTACCTGTAATTCTGGGTACTAATTTCTCAAGATCTGTTCACCCAAATTTCTTGAAAATTTAATCATTTGTTCTTTCTAGCATAATATATGTGTCCAATAAATATCATTTTGTTATCTGCATTTCTTCCTGGTGCAGCAATTTTAATGGCCAGTAGTGTAGATAACAACACACATAACGTGAACTCTAGGTTAAACGAGTATTGCGGTTTGTTTAACTATCACAACCAATTAAACTTCGCCAAAATTGTTGTCGTTAGTCCTCGTGCATCGTTGTTATAATCAAGGGTTGAACAAACAAAATTTATATCTCATAAGTTTCATTGTTTGTTGAAAACGAGAAATAAATTTCAACTGAAAACTCGTGCCAAGCTCTCCGTCAATGCGATAACAGTGGGAGACTTGATTTGACTATTGCATGTGCTTCCCTCCTCATTTCGCATGAATTCGACATTTTTGTCTCCTTCGCCGAGTGCTAGCAATGCCGGGGAAGCTATATTACCGCGGGAAGGTAAGGCACATTATCTTGAAAAATGAGTTTCGATATTTAGAAGAAACGCGTTTTATATTTTATACTAACATTGGGACAAGTTGATGTTTTTTTAACCCCAGACACACAAAGGAAGGGGGTCATAAGTTTAACGTATCTGGTTGTATTTGTTTGTGGAAAAAAAAAAAAAGGTTTTAAAGGAGAGTTGATTGAGGGTGTTCTTAGCTAGGTTGCGTCTTTGGATGACATTAATTAACGAATATATTAATTAAGAACCTCTTAAAGGATTTTCTCCATTTTTTTCAGTGAAATATATTTAAAAATTCAGTACCAAACTAACGAGTAGTATTTTCTGCGTCTGATAGAATGTGTTTGGAACGTCCATGTTATACAGAATTCGAATTATATCATTTTTTGAAGCAGATTTTGAATGCGGCTAAACCTTTATTCACGCGATTGGTTTCCGAATTCCTTGTTGGTCGATAAGGAAATTAAACGCAATGATTTAAAATTTAAATATGTTACCAGTTTCTACTTGGTAACAAATAAAATACTTGTAAATGTTTTTTTTTAAAATAATGTAAGGCTTGTAAATGGATCTTCAATTTCCACTCTTTTGATTCTACATTATTTGCGACTCTGGTCGGGGTTTTTTAAAATTTTTAATTATAGTTACTTATGATTCATACTTTATTTTTAGCGTAAAGCAAATAAGCAAGCTTGTACAATAAAGCTAAAATACGCTAGATGATAAAAATGCAGGGGAAAAAAAGGACAGAAAGAGAGAAATTTGCAGTTACTACGTTTTTTTCCTGCGGCAGAAAATCAGGATGCTGCACTCTTGATGCGTTTCAGGACAACATATACTTTACACTTTCTAAGAAATGGAAAAAAGTGAGGTGTTCTATAAAACTTTAATGGCAGAAAAAAAGGTTTTTTCCCATGTTAAAAATTATACGTTTACGTTAATTAAAACGAAAAATCTAGTGCTCATTGTACTGGCACACTTAAAATTGAACAAAACAATATTCATCTCCAAACTTTCACAGAAAACGTTTTAATATTAAAACAAATTACATAACTAAAAATGCTCGAAATACCAGCAGTAGTCTCCGGTGTTTACAGCTCGGGAGATTAATAAATTATGGCACTAGCAATTCTATGCACTACCGTAGCAGTTTAATCTTCGCTAGGTGGATAATTAATTGCATCAAACCGAGATTCGCCGGAATAACTTAAATAAATAAACAATTGTTTTCGTAACGAACGACAAATTAAGCTTATATAAAAGCGCCAAGGAACATTCCTTGCTACGAAATCATCTGACCAAAACGAGAGAGAACACCACCGCTTCCGGTGCTCCGGAAATGGAAAAGAAATTCGCCCGGAAACGATTCCGACGTTCCAATTTCCCGCTTCGAATAGCAAGTGGTGTGGGGGGGGGGGGGGGCTGAAGCACCCCCGCCCACTCGGAAAGTCCCGGTAGAATTGAAATTGTCTCTCGACGAGATTTGTTGATTGAATTAATGGAATCTGAAAAGCGTGGCGCCATCTCGCGAACAATGTCATATCCACAGATGGCTTGTCACGTCCACTGTAATCGTTTTCCTCATTGAAAATCTCAACTTACTAGAACGACATATTTGGACTAAAAAATGTTACGAGTGATGTCCAACCATCAAAAAATGTTTTCTACGGAGGATGTTGTCATACAACTCTTAGATTCTTAAATTAATGGCTAGTTTATGTTTTTAAATGAGTGGGTTTTGATTTAGGTAGTTCATTTTCTTTTGTTTTTAAAATAAATTTCCATGCATAGAAGCAGTGAGATTTCATTCTGACTGTGGATGCATCTTTTAAGTTTTTATCACAAAATTCGAGCAAGGTAAAAGCATTAAAGTTGCGATATGAGTTTCATTGTCTTCGTGAGACCGTTTTAGATTTACAGAAACATGATAAAATAAAATTGCATAAAATAAATTTATAACAACAATGGAATGTTTTTACAAGCATAAATAATTATCATAAATAGATAGAGTTTAGTTTCCAGTGGCAATAACGATCATTAATAAACGTTCTGAAAATGTGTATTCCACGAGAGGATTTTTTTTCTTTTTTTGATCTTTTAAATTCTCTAGCAAGCAAAAAAAAGCAATTATTTTTTCCAAAAATTGTTTCTAAAAATGTATTATTAAATATTAATTTTTATGTAAATGGTTGATATTTTAACACGCTCAGCTTATTCTAAAATAAGTACTAATCTCGGAATTAAAACGAAAGAAAGATAGAGAGAAAGAAAGATAAAATAATCGAATTTTTTTTTAACCCTAGAAGCAGCAAGTGTTAATGGTTTGCACTTGATTCTTATATTCCGTGGCAATTGCTGAAACTCATGGAAACAAAGAGAACACAACAGGCAATCCCTGTTTTCCATTCTTACAATCGAAATGTGCAATCTCTGTTCAATAAAAAATAAACAAACTTTGAAACGTTGCCATTGATTGGTGGATCTACAGGATTGGGTTCAGCGCCTCTTCCGGCCTAAATGGGCGACATATGAAGTTTCGCATTTTTTGAGAATTTCAATGGCATACCATCTTAATCTACTAGTTTCAGATGTTTAACACAGAAAAGTTATAAATTATCAAGGCCCATAAGCGTAAGCGAATCAAGTGGGGCCATGAACTGTATGCACTTATCACAAAAGTAATGAAGAAAAAAGTAAAAAAAAAAAATGCAAAAGATAGAGATTATGAAAAGTGGAAAGTTCAGAAGTAAGTTTTCTGTTATTTGATTGAAAACTGATGCTTAGAAGTTAGTGACTGATGTTCATAGTTAGGGAATCATTAACAAAAATCATTATAACGATTAACCACCAGAATCAAACTTTAAAAAAATCAACAACTGTTTTGATACCTGACAACGAAATACAAACAACGCAATCGATATTAATGCTCTTCGCTTTTTCATGAATTTGACATCCAATGCCGATCGTTACTGTAGCAGTTAAAAATGAAATGCTTTCGGCCAATAAGAAATGACATTTGCAGGGAGAAAATATGCTCATGAACATGTTTTCAAAGATGTTACCACACCAGAAAAACAAGCATTACGAAACTACAACATCAAATGTGCGCAAACATGTCGGAGGAACCGTCTCCAGAGACGATACTTTTGTTGCCATAGCAACGCGACGTGCCGTCTCGTTCCCTGTGGGCTAAACAATCAAGACTGGTAGTAAGTAAAACCGCTGAAAAAGAGAACTTTTCCTTAAATCCTTCCAACAAATAAAATACCTTAAAATCATTTTCCCACCGTTTTCGAAGAAGAAATATATAAAAAGGGTTTTACATTCCTGAGAAATGATTAGAAACGTCGAAAATGTGCTCTGCTAGGAGCACGGACACCCTGTCGATATCGGAATCGTAGTTAAGAGTTCTACGTATGAATTAATTTTAGAACTCCTCTATCGCTTGGAGGTATGAATGTCTCTAGGGCTCTGTTGAATTTGGTGCTTAATAATAAATCTCTCAATGCATTTGTCGTTCGAAGATTGATTTCGAATCTTTTGAAGCTGTTGGGTGAATTTCCAAGTGTTCGAAATTTACCATGTAGCTATAAATATTGTGATTAAATGAACTACAAAACTGAATTCCATGCATTATTCTCTTATTAAGGAATTGGTTAAGAAAATTTTAAGAACTCTTTACTCACATATTTACTGAAAGTATAACGAATAATTAAAAAGAGCCCGCTAGGAAAATTATTATTTAGTCTTTTCTCCCTTGAAAATATAGCTTTTACACCGAAAATTCAATGTTATTTATAATAATAATAATAAACAACAACATATTTTTTCTTCATTGAAAATATAACTAATGAAGATCGTAAGAATATATTTAAATATGACAAATATTTTCACTTTTTATTTCGAAATTACTTTTTGGAAAATTAATTATGATGTATATGTTTTGCAACACCTGCCCGTTTTAGTATTGCTACCAGAAAAAAAAATGCGCATAATGATGTATAAGAATAAGAATTATACAGTAGAATAAGAGTTACATGTAAAGAAAATGTATATCTTTAACATGTTAAGAAACACAATGCTTAAATAAGCTCAGTTTCGTTGCTAATAATTTTACGCAACCTAAATAATGAAAAATACTCTACTTATGCTTGCAATGAAGCATTCTTTTCTGAAATATAATATATTAAACAATATCATTTCTTTGATTCCACATAAGCTATTCTAGTTTGACAGTAATACGGAAAGATTTCTAAATCTTTACACGTTCTTTTTAAGAAATTATTGAGTGAAATAAAGAGAGTAACATATTTGAATTATTTTGATCTTGTATTAAATTTTCTTAGGTGAAAATGTAAAATAAGAAACTTACAATTTTAACTAATTTACACAAAAGGATCTTTTGTGTAGGTTTAACTTCTCACACAGAGAAGAAAATATTTTTAAATTCGCGCAGTTTGTATTGTCTATTTTTTTAGATGGGATTTTTTTAAATTTATGTATTTGTTATTTATCAATTATGTATTTATTATAGTTGTAAAGATGTCAAAAAACCAAATAATTTTTGTTTAACAAAACTCTCTTTAACTGATTAAAAGCAAATCATAAACTAAAACACAACTTAATCAACATTTTAAGTGCAACCAAACCCTAAAATCCACGCTTCGAAAATAAAATTATGTTTGGAATCCTCTTTTCTTATTTGATGAATACCAACAAAAACAGTTTACACGTTTTATCAATATTTTGTTTTATAAATAGAAGTAAAAAGAGAGATTTCCTACTCTTTTCAATTCTTACGAATAGAAAGGAAGAAGAAAGCACCGAACTGATTTTCATGCAAATCGTTTTTCGAGCAGTATTTGAGAAACGTGTGCTAAGTGCCAGATAATCGATATGAAGCAGTCTGAACTTTCTCGATTGATTCTTTATGAATTAAGTGGAATTACGTTGCTTATTTTTTTATTAGTATTATTTATTTTAGTTTTTACGAAATTCATGCATTCGGTTGCAGATAAAACTATTTAAACCGTTTTAGATGCATTAATACAAAATTTGAACATTCCTCTTTGAATAGATATTGATGTTTCCTTACGCCATTTGTGGTTTTTTGCACTTCAAACAAAAGTTGTTACATAAGTATAGAAACCCTCTTCCGTTATACAGTATAGTTTTAATGTTAGATTGTATTAAAATGCTGCGTCAGTGCAATGGACTACTATCAGAATCAAGAATGTACATATGCATAATCACCGAGTAAGGAGTTAGAGAGTTGATATTTTTTTTATTTAAAATTTGTTTCCACAGCTTCTTTTGTGCGTTTAGAAAATGAAAATAAACACAATAGCCGCAGAGCATTCTTACATTCAAAACTTAGCCAATGGTCGACAAGTTTTGTAACACCGCTTCAGCAAAAAGTAATTTGTATAAACTGATACATTTTAATGATGTAAAATGTGTTAAAAATTGTATATAAAGGAGCTATTATACATGAATCCTGTGTCGTGAGCAGGTAAACGGCAGTATCAGCAGAAATGAGTTTTCGAGATATTTGAAGAAACGCGTTTTGGATTCAATACAAACAATAGGGAGATGTTGTAATTAGACTTCTTTTTTCGCGTTTTTTTTTTCAGTGGAAACCAAATGAGCAAGCTTGTACAATTAAGTTTACCCACAATAGATAACAAAAAGGCAAAAAAAAAAAAAAAAATTGCAGATACTCTCTTTTACCTCTCAAGGCAGAAAAGTTTAGCTCAAAATGAATAGTTTAGCTTTAAAAAGTTTACAAAAGAGTTAGCCATTTATTAGCAAACTATTCGAAAATATAAGCTGTTATTTTTTTTCTGAAATAAGAAATAACCTGTTTTTTCCCCCCTTTCTTTTTTTGTCAATTGTACTTTATGTGTTAAAATTAACCCATTTGCTGTCTAAACAACTAAACATAAAATCGCTTATTTCATTTCAAACATTCAGACTACACAGATTATAAATCAGTGATGAAGTACCTAGTTGAAAAAGCACATTTTCGTGACAAATTGCATCAAACGTGTGTAAATATTTAGAAAGAACAACATTCTCTTTTATTTTTGTTGGAATTTTTCACATATTTTTCAAACATATTAAGATATTCCTGCAACGAAAAATAAGTGGAAATGTTTTAGTAAGTGGTATTTCCTCTTCGAATAAAATTTTTTGATGAAATAAATCTTATTTCCGTGCTTTCCACTCTCTGCAAATAAACTTTCAAGAGACGCGTGTTATTATTACGTCATTAGATGCTGCTTCTTCTTCAAACAAAGAGGAGGACATTTGCATAATACAATATTCAAGCATCTATCTTCAAGGAGTGGGAAAAAGAATAAGACATTTTTGAATCATTCGGATTTCCTGTTTTTCCACTGCTTTTATGCAAATGTATCTCTTCGGTGAAAAATCTTTGACAAAGTTGAAAAATATTTTCCGATCGATTTTGCAGAAACTCCTTGAAGTTGCTTCTAATCGCTAGATTTCGGTGACATTTTTATTGCTATAATAAGTTTCTCACTTTTTTCCACCGTTTGCGTTAATAATTTAAATTCAAACATTGTCTCACCATTAATTATTCCTAGAACATTGTTTAAAGTTCTATTGTATTCTGGTTACAATAGATACAATTATTTTGTTTCTCTTGGTACTCAGTAGAACTCGTTCTAAATTCTTCACTTTGAAATTTTAAAACTTCTTAATGCGTGGTTGAAATGCAAAAATACGCGTTTGGTTTTTGAACAAAAAAACTTCCCAAAACCTTCAAGACGATAAAGTTTTACAAATATGTTGACCAAACAGGTATTTTAATTAATTAAATGACAATATTTGAGCTGAAACTGTTTCGAATTGTTTTTCCTGAACTCTTGATTTCCAATAAGTTTGTTTTCTTTTCTTACTTAATGAATGAAAATTGCTTAATCCCCTACACAAAAAGTGCCGAACAGTGCTCAGTTACAGACAGTGCAGTCTGTTGCTTATTAACTATTACGGTAAGCTCCCGATTATCTGCGGTCGGACTATCCACGGATCTTTTCACATTTTTTTTTCTTTTCAACTTATGATTGTATTATTGTTCGCTTTTAGATTTTACATATAATTTTTATATTTAATAGTAGTAGATGCAATGAAGCAATGTTTTTAGTTATAGTTTAAATGTATGTG
Organism: Uloborus diversus; assembly: GCF_026930045.1. Classification (NCBI taxonomy): domain Eukaryota; kingdom Metazoa; phylum Arthropoda; class Arachnida; order Araneae; family Uloboridae; genus Uloborus; species Uloborus diversus. Next base: position 73,690,008 of record NC_072737.1, on the reverse strand, counting down.
TGAATGTTATTAATATTTTTTAGCTATTGTATACACTTAGAATTGTGTTTTATCTATTATTCGGATTATCCGTGGATTTCGCAAATCCGTGGTTATCGTGCCACCTTACATCGCGGATAATCTGGAGTTTACTGTACTTGCAAACAGTTTATTATATAATCGCTCTGAAACGGGTTTTTATTGGTAAGGTATGATATTATTTTCTTCGTCTGCTAGTAATATACAAGTCAAGTTATTATATGGCACGTACAATTAAGGCAAAGGGATGTAAACGGACATTTTCAAGTTTTGAGTAAAACGCGTTTAAAGATAACGTCCTAGGCAGGCTTTAACTATTTTTTTTTCTAAATCATGCTGTACAGCAGCACCTACCAAGGACACTAGTACTATCTCTTGCCTCAAGACAGAGAAGAGGTTCACTTACCATTTGTACTGATTATACCCAAATTTTTAATTTTGCCACTTACATCCCTTTGCTTCTCACTGCCTCAATTGCAGTCAGATTAATTTAAACTAACGGAGCAACGATAACAATATAATAACATTAAATTACTATAGGCACACATTTACAGGCCCTATAGGCACAAAAACAAAACTTCCAAATACCTTGATTAGCCTGTGCCACATTAACGTTAAACTCTTTAGTCTAAGTTTTATAATGATTTAATAAAGAAACTTCTTACCCTCAATATTGCCCCGTTTTGGGGGCTCCTCAAAAAAGAAAAATAAGTTGTCAGTGCTGTTTTATTATATTTGTTCTTTTTCGCAGCTAAGTATGAATGACTATTGACCAGACGGGAAATCCAAGAGATGCGCATTGAAAAATGAATTTTATTTTGACGTCAGGAATGAGTTGTAAAATAAGTTTTTTCAATTAAAGGAACGTAACTTTAAAGCAGCAAAATAAATTCCTACACGTTTAAAAGTGGCTATCTTCGTAATCTACAAAATCACAAGATTTTTTATCATTTATAATGTTGCACAAAATATCAAAATATAAGAAGAGATATTTCAACAACTTCAAAAATAGCTTTAAAACATTGCATTTGGAGTTATTCACTGACAATACTGCCATTTACAATAATGCCAACCTTTTCTGAAAAAAAAAAATGAAATAAAATAAAATAAAATCACCAAAAACCTGTTTCATTTGTTTCGCCAGGAGAGTGCAGCATTGGACCTTCCTCTTTTTTATTTACGAAGTGACCTGTATGAAAAATTTTAAAATGGGGCAAAATCAACCGGTTTGGCTTAAAGTTACCCTAAGTGACTGTATTTTGAAGACTTTTTCGTTAATTTTATTTCAATTATTAAAATATATCTCTATATTGGTGTTTTGGCCCCGTAGTGACCTGATCGGTGAGGCATTGGACTTGTGACCAGAGGGTCCCGAGTTCGATCCGAGCCGGTAGAAAATCCTCCGCATTCATTAATAGTTACAGGGCACGTTAAATATGCTCGTGGTCACAAAGTCCCCTCGAAGTGAATCAATGCCTCTCAAAATATCGTTGTTGTCTTCAGAGTCCAAACCAACCGGTTAAACCACAGGCAGAAGTAGGTACGGGGGTCCCTGGAGTGTGAAGTGTATATTGCTGTTCTAATTACTTCAGATAATAATTTCTTCAAAAAATAACTTCTTTGCTTTGTGCAAAGAAAAATATCAACCAAAATGCAGCGCATTTAGCCTTCTTTTTCAAATTAAATTAAACGTCTCAAGTGTGCCTCATCAGTGAGTTGAAAATACTTGCCCGTGCCGTAAATAATCTTTCATTTACTTTCAAAATCGAAGTACTCGTACATTTTCACTTGTTTCCAAATTCCATTTTCCCTTTTCCGTAGTGTGCGAAATCCCAGGTGAACGTAGCACGAAACCTCTTTCAGGAAAAGAGTTGAATTTCGATCCCAGGCTTTGCAGCGTCGCAGGTAGTTATGCAGTCTTGAAGAAAGGCAAAAACTCATTGGAAAATGCATTAGGATTTTTTTACTATCCTTATTGATTAGCTTCTTCTGGGAGAAATGCAAGGCCATAAAACACTCATGAATAGAAGTTGGAAGAAAAAAATATTCTGATACCATTTTGAACAATTTTACATCATCACGCACACGCTAGGAATAAAAAATCTTTCATTTTCAACCGAAGTATTCTAACAGTAAGACTATTTCTTGATTTTACTTTCATTTTGAAGAAAATATCACAGCAAAAATATTGCATTTAATAAATACTGAGTTTTTTTAATATTTTGTTTTAAAAGCATGCGTTCAGAGCATAATTCACTGTAACTTCAACTGCTTAAGTTGTAATTGCGATGGTTTAAATTAGTTAAAGTCGATAAATACATATTGTCATTTGGCAACTTTTAACTTAAAACATTACATAAATACACCGTTATTAGATATCTATGTTGGAAAATCCATTTTTCTGAATACCTCTGGCTGTATCTTCACAAGTACGCAGCTACAATAAAACCACGAACAGTAATTGTTTGTAATTAATTACTTCAGTGCCAGATATTCAATAAAATATCATTTTAATTTTAAGTAATGGTTTAAAACTATTAGTTTTCACATAACAGTAGTCCACAAGGATCAATTCAACAAAGCAAATACCAAGAGTTTCTAATTAATTTAAATTAACAACTGCAGGAATGGCGATTTATTTGTTTTCTTCAAATTCTTCAAATATATTTTTGTCAATAAATGCACTGAAGGAAAGTACTACTTCCTCTCACTGACAATATTTTAAAATCTCGTCGAACCTATGGTGATAACGTGAGCTATAGCGATAAGCTAAGCAACATCTTTTTAGCGATAAACTGAAAGATCTATCTATTTCCAAAGCAACCGCTTGGCGAGGTATCTGAATTTGATATTTTCATCTCTTATAATTTCTTCTTTTCTTCAACCAAATATCATGGCATCCAACTCATTTGCAAAATCTATATTTGTTATCAACATAAAAATGAGAAAAATATATATCTTGTTTAAAAGGACAAAAACATTTTACTAAACGGCCTGGTATTTACCAGTTCCACTCTTAGTAATACGTTTACGGACACTTGTGCTAGTGCTACATTTCACGATGATATCAACAAGTGGAAATAATATTGACTCTATTGAAATAATGACGCGCTATTGGGTCTACAACAAAATGAATGGATCTGTATAATTTAAGACCGTAAAAAAAGATAGTTATTGCTAAATATTTGTTAACAAAATAAGAAATAATTGAAAAAACAATAAAATTTCCTTCCCTTTATGCGGTGCTTAGCTTCTAGAAACTCTTAATATTTTTTTCACTTGAAAAAACGGATTCTTATCACTTTGAAGCACGTGTAGGCAGTGTAATTAGCATTTTATCCTGAAAAACGATAGTTTTCTCTAAATCCCAATCCCCCCTCCTCTTTGTTAAAAGTGTGTGTTTTTTAATTATGTCATTTCAAACCTTAAAACAACTTTTTTTTCAATCGTAAATCATGCGTGTATGCAATACTTGCAACTGCTCAAATAAACCCACGCAGCAACTATCTGTCATTTATTTAATACATTTTCTTGTACGACATTGAAACACAATGAATTCGATCGAAGTTTGGAAAATGGGAAGTAATTGATTTTTTCTTTTGAGGAAAAGCAAGCATATAAAATACAAAACTAACCAAGCGCTATGATTTTTCAGTTATCAAAAACTTATTAAAATATGTTTCTTATTGATTGTGCTTAAAAACACATTACGCTTTCTAAACAAGCTGTCATTTAGACCGAAAGCGATTTACGTAATGATGCAGGGTAAAAGGAGATTTTCTGCATCGTTTGGCTAATTGTTGAGTGCACATTTTTATCCATGGTTTTGAATCACAGTTCATTTAGCGTTTGTATTTTTTTCTCAATTTTTTTTAAAGAAAATACATTTGTTTTACGCGGTAATACATTGTTTCATCGCTGCACAATATCATTTTGAATTCCTTAGGATATATTCTTTAGAGACTAGCAATTTGTATTCTATGATACATTCCATGAATATACATTGTGATGTTCGATATCATGGATATATATTTTCTGTGTCATATTACAATACAAAATATGAATGCTCGAACATTTGCTTACACATGATTTTACAAATTAGCCAATCTATAGCGGGTTTTTTTCCTAGCCAAGAACTGTCTGGATAAAACAACTAATTCCCCGTGAATATTGAATGCATTCATTATTTTAGGGCTACTTTAAATTTGTTAGATTGAAATTTTTTTTCATCATTACTCGCCAAATAGATGTATGACTATAATTATGATTATTAAAGAACATACGAGGCAGTGAGAACCAAAGGTATGTAAGTAGCAAAATTAAAAGAAAAAAAAAAAAAAAAGGAGATAACCAATACAAATGGTAGGAGAACCTCTCCCCTGTCTTGGGAGAAGAAATAGTACTAATAGCCCTGGTAGGCTCTGTCATACAGCATGATTGAGAAAATTTTTTCATTAAAGCCTTACCTAGGAGCTTATCTTTGAACGCGTTTTGTCCAAAACTTGAAAGTATCCACTTATATCCTTTTGCTTCTCACTGCTTCATATAGAATTAAAGATTTAATTAAAAATTCTTTGTTTATAATTTTTACTTTTTCTTCTTATAAAACAAATTAAAAAATAAAAAATAAATTTAAAAAACGAGAGGGAAAAAAACATTACCAACTGACTAAATTGCTTTCCTATAAATACTACATCATTCAATATAATGTATAAACATTTTTACTATAAAGTTCAATACTTTGTACTTTTAAAGTATTAATTGCGAGTTTACAAAACGCATCTCGTGAAAATATTTAACAGGATTTGTTCTGTAACACATTTTTCATTCTTTTATTACGAACGAGATTCTTTCTAAAGCTTAAGTACTACTCTGAATTCAGCATAGCAATGAAGTCCGTTACAATCCTTAATGGTTTGTTAAAACCTCTCCATTCATCTTCATTGACTGTTATCTTGCGCGTCAATCGATAATTCCTGCTGTCGTTTAAGACGGTTTCGAAAATATAGAGATGAAATCTCGAGCATCGGCTAAAAATAACTAAACAATATTGGGGCGCTCAGCAGTTCTCATATTATTTTTGAAGATCTATTCTATTAAAACATATGCATGCCTCTCTGTGTGTCCAACTCTATCTTCTCCGGAGTGGCAATGTCTACCAGGAAATTACTGGTACCGTTGGATATAGAGCATCCAGGGGAAGCCATTCCGACTAATCTCATCCCTCTAAACCTTGAACGGTCAGATATAAGGCGCCGGAAATCCACTGCTTACGATATTTTGAGGGCATACTCACCCCTGAATGTCCCAAGGACATCCCGGGGTAAAGCATTAAAATCTTCAATTGTCATCCATTTGTAGGCGGCATTGAGCCGTTGCAGGGTCGAAATGGGGGTTGTTGAGCGAAGTGAGCAGGGGACGTTCTACATTTTTAATTCTAGGAAAAGCCTCAAAGCATCAAGCACACTGACGTTTGGTTTGGTAGCACATTTTTGCGAAAAATCTCGCACAAAATCATAATACAACTCTTAAAATCACACGAAAAAGGTTTCACGGTATATTAAAGTAGTTACGCAACTATACGTTCACAGCATATTGCAGCAAAATTTAGCACTCTCATCACGATCAAAATGAAATGACAGGGGAAGATGAGTTAGGATAAAATTTTGTTAAATAAGCGTTTGTTATTGTCAAAGAATAAAAATATTATTTGAAACTTATTGAAAAACTATATGTGTGTATGTGTATCGTTATCCATTAAATAGTGCCATATTGCGATGTCTCAAAGTCTTATAGCTCGAAGATTCCTTTATCTAGAAGTTTTCATTGGATCCCTAACTCTTGAGAAGATTATGGGAACTTCCAAAGACTTAAAGACCTTGGGACTCAGAGTTATCAAGTGTTGACTTCAATTGTAAATAAAAGTTATACCTTAGTGGAAATTTTGTTTGAATTTGATAGTTAATCTAGTAAATTCTACATATTGGCATTGAAATGTATGAGATTATCGTCTATTTAAATGCTACTTCATTACACGTTATGCTTCTTTTCATCAGCTCCATCGGTAACAAAATTTGTCTGCTACGACTAAATGTTGCAAATGTGTATCACATTAACTGAGATGATTTATAATTGTTTGATATTAAGCGGCACCGCAATTTACAAACCGCGGAAAATCTGGAAGGAAGAATGTCTGGTAGAATAAAATTAAGACCAATGAATAAACGTTGACAACAGGAGGGCATGTTAATTAAATTACGCAAGACCAATGATCTATTGTGCAAAATTTGACAAAGCTTTCTTTGATCAAGATAACAGTTCAAAACTTCGGTGTAGAGTGTACTACTACAGAATAACAGAAATGATAGTAACAAGCAGTTATTAATGTGAAAACATAATTAAAATCTGCACGAGTGAATGAAGACTAATATTAAAGAGAAAGAACATAGTTACAATTGACGCTTTTGTAAACGCTGTTTCAAGAATTCCTGCACAAAACGAATAGCTTTTTTTTCAATTGCATATGGTGCGCTATTTTACCACTTCTGCTTAGTTCGAATCTTTTCATTGAAATGCGCATTAATTCCTACACGTTCATGATTAAAAAAAAAACATGGTACAGTTGTAAAAGTAAAGCAGTGCACCCCAAATTGCCTGCCTGGCTGGCACAAGATAACAACAGCAATGTGAAAATTTTTTAGAGTAAAAATGATCTGAACTTCAAAATGTGAGCTTAAAAATTGAATTATTATTACTTAATGACTGAAAACAATTTCTTTAACTGAAACAATATTAATCCACTCTTGTTTTGAAACACTATTGCTAACAATTTGGGTAAGATTTTTAAATGTTGAGAACTTTACGTAAAAACGCATTTGTGTAAAATACGACAATCTGTATACATGTACAAATAAAAGCAATTTAAAATAATTAAAATCTCGGCCGAAAACTGGTTTCCAGGTTATAAAAGCAAACCTCTTCACCAGTGCATAAAAGAAAAATGGTTCACGAAGTCCGAACTAACGGGAAAGCGAACCAAGTGATTTTATTTTATGCACTGATGAATAGGCTTAGTTTTAAAGACTCTAAACAGCTGTTTGCTGAGTTTTGGGCTCTCATTTGTACATGTACACACGTTGTCGTATTTTGCTCATCTTGAGAATGTTTTATAACATCGTTCTATTGATATTAAAATTATTGTGATTACTGTTGCCAAAAAGTAAATGCAAGATTAATGTATATTTTAAAAAACAATAAAAACAGATTAAAACCATTATTCATTTACTGTAACTGTTGCGCACATAAACTCGTACTCAAACTATGCTTGAGGCAAGCCTAAGAAGTTTCTTGTTCGCAGTGAAATGCAATTCACAAAACAGCCCCGAAACTCAAAAAGAAAACAAAACTTCCCGCCAAATTGCGCATAAAATAGGCCTATCAAAAAAGATGCTTGCATAATGAGACTCTCGAGTCCCTTCCCTGTCACGCAAGCCGCAAAATTTTATGTCCGTGAAGCGATATGGAAACGAATTTTCCGGTTCGTTCATCTGCTTAAAGTGTTTATATCCGGGCCCTCACCTCTTCCCCCGAAAAGATCCACTCGTGTTTTATTTTACTGCAGTTTTATGATTCACGAAACTTGTATCATTTCTGGAAAAGATATCACTCCTAGACAACATTGTGTGTCTTGAATATCATGCTAAAACATAATTGCGTTTTGACAAATAGATCGTCTTATCTGCAGATAAAATTGAGACGATAGATTTTTTTTTCTTTTGATATTGAGCACCGGTTTAAGATTGATTAAAACCTCAAACTTGATGTTAAATATTCAAAAATCCGATATGTAATATAACTGTAATAATTACTTATGCAAAACTCATAAAGATTATATTAGACAGTGAGAAGCAAAGGGATGTAAGTGGCAAAATTTAAAATTTGGATATAACCAGTAGAGATGGTTGGTGAACCTCTCCTCTGTCTTTGGGCAAGAGATAGTACTAGTATCCCTGGTAGTTGTTGCTGTATATCATTATTTAGAAAAAAAATTCAATGTAAGTCTACCTAGGACGTTATCTTTAAACGCGCTTTACTCAAAACTTGAAAATATCCACTTACATCCCTTTGCTTCTCACTGCCTCATATGTATAACGAGGCATACATATAGCATGGCGTACGGATTAAAAAATAGTGGTGAAAGTTTGAAAGGTTGAAGACCAACCAGATCTCTGTGAGGGAAAAAAATGAAACTAGATTTATTTTTTTGCAGCATTTTTTTATTTCTTAGTAGAAAACACCTGTTACAACATCAAAATGGTTTTAAAGTATTTAAACCAGTACGACCAGAAAATTACATGTCCTTTGTTAAACACGTTTTTCATTAATCAGAAATCTTAACTAATAATAAAGCTGAAAGTCTCTAAGTCTGGATGTCCGGAGGATGTCTGGATGTCTATAGGATCTCTGTGACGCGGATAGCGTCTAGACCGTTCGGCCGATTTTCATGAATTTTGGCACAAAGTTAGTTTGTAGCATGGGGGTGTGCACCTCGAAGCGAGTTTTCGGTTCTTTTTCTATTCCAATTTTAAGAAAAAAAATATCATAAGATGGACGAGTAAATTACGGAATTATCATAACGTGGAACCATAACATGGACACAAGGCAATCGGCGAGATACGAAATTATCATAACGTGGAACCGTAACATGGGTACAAGCCAATTGGCGAGAAAATTCACCATACATTATTTGTAAATAAATATACAGGCGAACCAAAAGACTTTTAAATTTTTCTATTACGGGCAAAGCCGTGCGGGTACCACTGGTAGGAAATATTTTCGTAACATTTCCAATAATTTGTTTACATGAATTGATTCGCGATGCGTATAAAGGAGTTATTATTCATAAGGAAATTTTCTTTGTCGTAATTTACCCTAGTGCTTTAAAAGGATTGATTTAGAACCATTAACAATTTTCCAAAAACAAACCTCTACTAGTTATCCTAAGTAAAATTTTAATAAAGCAAATATGATCAATCATATTGTATTAATAAGTTTTATTCTTAAAACCTACAACAAAGTTCTCTGTTATATGTATCCATATTTGTGTTTTTAATTTGCATTAAAAAGCATATTTTGTTATGATTGATACAATAACATGGGAGATAAGTTCCAAGTGTTAGAAAAAAATAATCTCCATTTTGAAAAAAAAGTAAAATTGTTTCTATTTTATTTCCAGAATAAAAATATTTAAGTCCACAAATAGTGAATCTATAAGAACAGGTGACCCGATTCGTAAAACATGAAAATATACCTTTTAATATGCATCAAAATTTTACTCTAAAGTGTTTTGAAAAATACTTTTTTTTTTGCATGATATGGATCGGAAATCGAAGAGTACAATTTCTTTTAGGGGTTTGTATAAATAAATAAAAAATGTTCCAATGAAAATTGGATATCGCCCATATATCATACATATTTTTTTACGAACGTAGAACGAAACCGTTTGCGCTCATGTATTCTGTTTAAAATTAAAAAAAAGAAGAAAATCAAAATTTTGTAAAAGCTGGAATTATCAATAGTGTTAACAAATATAGTTATAAATAATTTAAAAAAAGACCCTTAAAAACGTAGAAAATTGTCAAAATAACTGCTTTTGCGAAACAAACGAAGCGACGCAGCTAATTTTTTTTTTTTTTTTTTTTTTTTTCGAAATGCGAAACAAGTGTATATATTATAAAAGAACAAAATAAAAAAAATTTTAATAACAACCTTATAAAATATTTCTAAAAGATATAGATAAACATAAATTATTAATAATATAATGAATACATTTTGAAAATTGCCTTACACTGAGAATCAGCAAAAACTTTTTAAAATAAATAAGTAAAAGAGCACAAAAATATATTAATTATTAGTTATTGAAATAAATAACGATAAAAATTCAGTACTTTTAATAATTAAAAAAAATTAAATTAATGACATAATTTAGTAGAAACATTGCTTTATTTGCATAAAGTGCATTTTTTCACAGAAAAATTATTTTCGTAAACAAAGTTTACTGTAATGTTATTTTTTTTTCCTTTTGATTTTTGTATTTCTTTGATCGAAATGAAAAAACAAAAAGAGAAGAAAAATTCAACAACTGGACAAAATAATGTTCTTATCATAGCTCTAAAGGCATCGAAAATACCATGCACTTCTAGTTCTAAAAATTGTTCCTTCTTGCTAAAAATATAAAAATCATTACAAATTTACTGAAAATCGACCGGCCAAAAAATTATCTTTTTACTGTGATGAGAAATGAGATTAAATTCTGTCGACTCATCATTTAGAAATTTTAAAAGAAGTTCAAGCTCTGTTCGGCGTATCTGATTATACCGGATCCCAAATTTAAAATGTTTGTAAAAGATTGTATCTTCAATTTTCCCCTTCTTTTCATCTCAACAAAGACTTTCTACTCTATGACACTAAAGCTATCGATTCCACTCAAAAATCCATTCCTTGCATTGTCACTGCTTCTAAAATCAACGAACGAAGAAGAGGTAGAGTTCTTCTGTGCTTAGAACTACCCTCAGGGGATATGTTGGGAGGGGTCCGAGGTAGGACCTGACGCCTGAGTGCGACCCCCACAAGTCGTCTGCGTCTTCAGAAATGATCTCTTTTCTGAAGTCACGCCTGAGAGCACACTTTCTGTATTCCTCTCTGGGACACTGCAGTGAGAATGGTGAGAATTTTGAACTTTCACTTTTTATCAACGTCATACAAGTATACTTCACACTGAGGGAGATGTCTAGCTCTATATAGATATAAATATATCCTTAAGACGAGAATTTGAATGATGCACTTGCTCAGCATCTTTTTTTTTTTTTTTTTTGTCCTGTTTGTCATTGTCAAGATGTTTTAAGCTGAAAAAGTAGTTGAGAAGATTTCTTTCTGCTTATAAATTTTTACTGGATTCTGAAAAGGGAAGTCCCGTTAGACCTGAATATTTGTGATAAACTCAATTACGAATTTGAATATTCAAGTTGATCAATAATTTTAAAAAAAAAGGTTTTAAATGAGCAGGGCAATCATGCATTTACAAAATAATCATTTTCAATCTATACACTGACTGTAATTGATAGTGAAATTTTTCTATACTGCTATCTCTAAATCACTTACTGTATTTTTTCAGTAGAAAACATTTTTGACATTGGGTGACACGTTTGATATTCAGCTTTAACTATAAGTAATTAAATTATTGTCGAAACAATTAGTATAAATGTGGATGAATCTTACACGAGTTTGCTTTTATTATTAATTGTTTCTAGTATAATAACTTAATCAACCTTAATTAAATTAAACTCAGGTATTAGTAAATGATTATTTGCAAACTTTTTCTAATCCCTCTAAATTAATTATAATTTTATTCATAAATGTCAATTTGTCTCAATTATCTTGTATTTATAACTGTATCCCTCTAAAGTTTGAAAAAAAAAAATACTTTCAAATATTAAAAAGGTTCAAAATTTCAGACGTAATATAAATAAGAGTTTTGTATAGAAAGATATCTACATACAAAAACGTTAAACATTTCTTCTGATTACACGGACTGATAGAGTCATAGTTATTATGGAATTTGAAGTTTTTTTTTACATCCTTCAATGTATTCTTATTTCTAAATCAGAAATTTGTGTAGTTCCAGTAGTAGTTGTGTAGAACTGTAATTATTGGAAAAGTATTGGAACCACTAAAAATAAGAATAAAAATTAGCTGCTCATATATTTATATGTGCTTTATTTTGTTTCTTCCATAGCTTTTTTTGTAATAAACATCTATTTTGCTTAAACAATCCATTCAATAAAATTTTATCTTTTTACCTTTAAAAAAAGAGAAAAAAGAGCTGAAAAATATCGCTTCATTCGTGCCGTGACATTTGTAATTTATTCTTCTATTTTTTTGGAGTTCCAGATCCCAGGAGAAAAATTTCCATAAATAATTTACTAACAGCACGCTAAACTTAAGAATATGCTGAGGAGAAAAATGTTCCACAGCAAATTAGTTTAAGAACAAACTTCATACTAAAACGGGGTTCGCCGTTTTTCAAAGAATAAATAACAACCAAACATTTTTTACAAGCGTCTAAAGAAAAATTCAAATTATTTAAACAGCATGAGCAGGTGTTTTGAGATGGAAGTTCCCAAGCTGTATTGCGTTATCCATGGTAGCCGGTTTTGATTAAATTAATTAGTTGTTTTAAATTTCTAAGGATCCTCATTTGCCTAAGGCGGGAATTGAATGAAAAATTTAATTTTCAAACCGTTTACTGCAGCAGAACATAAATATATTTCAACAAAGAGGCGTGCCTTCGGTTGAACAGAATCTTATAATGAACAATCCATTAAAAGCTTGAGGATTTGGAACATGTATCTAAAAAAAATTATTAAAAAATTTTAATAGAAGAAAAAAGAATAAGTAAATATAAACAAGCTTTAAGTTAAAAAGTTTTATCACCTGAGCAACATTCTTAATCTTTAAAAATGTTTTTTTTTTGTAATTAGTTACTTAAACTAACAGAAAAATCTTCATGTAAAATAAACTCAGGTCTCTTTTTGAATTAAAACTTCAAACAATTTATTTAAGTTCATCGATCTTTATACTAAATTAAAATTTCGACTGAATTTTGTGTTTTGAAACAGTATACATTTACTAGCTGCACCATCACGGAGATGCGAGTGCAAAGAATTTATAGGAAGTCCTTAACCCCTTCCCTCTCTCTCCCGTCAAAATCACGGGCAGAGCTGTCATCTCCATTTCTCGCGCCCGTGATATTTCCGAGCTAGAGCGTGCAAAGTTCAAGTTAAATAACTGAAAAAAATCCAAAGATCAGAAATAAATACGAAAAGTTTACAAACATCATTGTTTGTATAATTTTCTTATTTAAAAATTAGGTACTTCTATGACCGCTTTCTTTAAAATAATAAGATCGTGAAATGGTTAAGTTAATAAAAATATCCTTCTTAAGCTAAAAAGTCCTTTTGATTGACTAAAAGGCACATATCTTTTAATCTAAGTTCCAATCATATTCCATGTAAAATTGAAATTCAGAATTAGAGTTTCGACAGCTGTCACCTCAAAGTTCCTTATCCCTTGCCCCGAGGAAAAGATAATTGAATAAAAAAATACATTGCAATTAGAACAAAACAAAAAATTGTCCTCCATAGAAAATCAAAGTGTAATGAAAATACGCATTGCTATCAAACCAAATGATATATGCTTTCCATTATAAAGATTCTTGGAAAAGACGTCCCTACGTACAAAGCCAGTTCTTGGAAGTAATATCAAATTCGTGGTCTCTGTCTAATAACATTACAGGCAGTAGCTCATTTAATTAAATTGAGTTTATCCTAGTGTGATTTAGTTGTGTACCGAATTTCAAGACTGTAGGCATAGAACGAGGAAATGATTTTTTTTTCTATGCTGGTATATGATCTCCTGACATAATGTACAAACAAACATAAATTCTTTTATTTATGAATGAATTTCTTATTGTTGTTTGGCAACGGGGCAAATATTTACTTCAATTCTCGCTTAACAATTAAAACAATATATATATATATATATATATATATATATATATATATATATATATATATATATATATATATATATATATATATATATATATATTAGTCAGACGCAATCGTTTAAAATTAACAATCAGCAGCAATTTGCAATTTCTGTGCTTCAAACCGCTGATTAATTGATTCTTTTAATTTTCAGCAGAAAGACATTTATTCGTTATTTATCGTCATCAAGGCTAAAGAGCATAGAAAAAACACTTTTATGTAGAAAAGACATGTGCAATCTTTAAACATTTGTTGATAGAATTTTCCTACGTTATAGAGCTTAGTTCCTGCAATGAGCATCTTCACAAGGACACTAGACTTGAAGTTTCATCTTCCTCCCTCTCTGTTCTCTCGATTTCCTTATCTCATATATTTTCTTCAACTTAGCAAACATTAGGAACAAATAGTGCAATTTTTTAAACTTTAGGATTATGCAATTATTGAAATTAATAAACTTTTAAAATGCATTGAAAACTAGGGCCATTTTCCCCCAAGAATTCTTGGTTTATGTGGAATTATTCGTGCTAGAACCTTATCAATTTCTGAAGTAAGGCAAATAATTAATGAATTCTTTTATAGCAAATAATTTCAGGATTATTCGGTTACAGCTGTCTTTCCCTCTCCCGAAGCGTTTTTTTAGAGTTACGTCCGCAGCATTTTCAAAAATGTGTAAGAAGATTGAACATAAAGATAATAATCTAACATAGCGTTCTTGAGGCGGTAAACAATTGTTTTTCCGGACGGAACGAACTTCGATTTCTACCGAAGTGATTACGATTCACTGATACGAAGAAAAATCAAAGTGAGAACTTTAATATGTGAAGCTTTGTTGTTATGAGAAGTACTTTAGAAAACTCGAGCCGGTAAAAGAAATCGAACGACTTTCGGCATTGTTATTGGTAGAAGACAAGCGTTCTTTCTGTTTGTTTGGTTAAAATAAAGGATCGTTCTATTTGGATACCAGCTGTCAAGAACATACGCAAAGAGATCTATTCAGTTTCTTGTTTGTTGCAAAAACTTTTCCAACGCTTTTTGAATCACATAAATCAATCTATTTCCTGAGACTAAAGGCTTAGTAACATTCTGGGACAAGCCTGTCACGCAAAAGAGCATTTTTTCAAAGTTAATGATTTTCTCTCAAAAGGTACGAAACGGACAATTTTCTCAAGCAGACAGCTGGAATCATTAATGCGGTTTTTTTTTTCTCCTTTTACACAAGAGAAAGAAATTAAGTAACTTATCAAAGAACATCGTTAAATTTTGCGGTAAAGTTAAATTTAGAGAGTTTTAAACAAATTATTAAGCATGCATCGACTTTTGAATAATTGCAGAACAATTACCTATTCTGTTGTTGTTCTCGTGTTCCAAAGGTAGTTCATATTTGAGGTATAAAAAGAATAAGGGACGTGTAAATATACTTTTACTTTTCTGAAGGTCTTGATTATTGTCTCCCCTGAAGATAGTGCGATAGGACTATATTACTGCATAACTGCATTGCTTTTCCTGAACTTCAAATGTCTTACTTAAGCGATGAGTTGAATCACTATTTTATTAAAAATAGGTTATTATCTAATCTAACTAATCGATTTATGAGTTTTATTAATTTCATTTACTCGTTTAAAGAGCAATAAGAAAAATAACTGCAAAAAGAGGATAAATATTTGAGCAGACTTAGCGGAATTCATCTTACTTTAAGAACAACTTCATTATAACTACAACAAAGCAAACAATATATAAAAACAAGAAATAATATTATTTTATGTTCTACCTTTTATTTTAAAATTCAGTTTACGGGATAAAATAATCCATGTATCAAAGGGCATTTTGCAAAAAAATTAAACGCGTAAAAATCAAATATTCAGTTTTAATATGTGTCACAGCAGACAATTGAGGCACACTGTAAAAAAATTCCGAATCGTTACTGAGTATTTCCGTGTAACGTTTCGCGATTTTAATGGTTTTTATACACTTCCTGGAAAAATCAAGTATCATTGTCAAAAAATTTCATGAATTGTAACAAGTCGCACTAATGCAGACTTCTCACTGTTGTGAAAAATATTTTTAGCTCCTAGTTTAAAGATTAACTGAGCGTATTTATATAGGCTGTCGGTTTCGCCTCTTATACGGCCCGTACAGACTGATTAAGCTCCTAAAGGGAGTAAAGAAGTCTATGGACTGCGTAGCTTTGCAAGAATTGCAGGCGAGTAAAATTCATGATACTTGCTTGCAATCATTTCTTCTTATCTTTAACCGTGTTTGCATTACTGCAATTGAAATTTTCTTGATAAATCAGGAAATTACCAAGCTACTATAATATGCGTACCAATGTTTACTTTAAAGTTCCAGATACATGACTGGCTTTAAACGGGAAGATTTTGGACTTTTTCAGGAAGCTTTCTGGATACTTTCAGGGGGGTTACTGAATTTTAGCGGTGGTTTTTACAAGATATGTTACTGACAGAAAGTGGGCACATCAGCTAGCTGCCCATTACTTTCCAGGAACGTTTCTGATTCGTTTTTACAGTGCAGTGAGAAGCAAAGGGATGCAAGTGGCAAAATTAAAAATTTGGAGGTAACCAGTACAAATGGTAGGTGAACCCCTCCTCTGTCTTGGGGCAAGAGATTGTACTAGTAACCCTGGTAGGTGCTGCTGTACAGCATGATTTAGAAACAAAAATCAATGAAAGCCTACCTAGGCTCTGATCTTTAAACTCGTTTTATTCGAAACTTAAAATAGTCCACCTGCCTCCCTTTGCTTCTCACTGCCTCAATTTATGTTCGATTTTTCCATATTCTCGAGAATAAAATACATAGAACATGCCTCTAATTTCATTTGAATTTGCCATCAGATAGTTCCTAAATTATCAATAAATCTTTTGAAAGAAAAGTCTGCTGTTTTCGACTATTTCTCGGGTTTATCGTCCTATATTTTAGCCTCTGCGAATGGTTTGTCCGGAAAGTAATAGGACTGAGTCGATTAAAAAAAATTTATTGAGCCAATTGTTACAATTCTTTAAAAACTTTCAAAATAGGCTCCTTCTACGCGGATGCAGCCCTGCCGGCGGGATTTCTAAGCATTAAAGGCGTCACGGTAGGCATTCTCCGGAATAGCCTTGGGAGCCGCGGTGCATGCTGCTTGGATCCCCTCTATCGTCTCAAAATGCTTGCCTTTCATCGGCCTTTTCAGGCGAGGAAGCAAAAAAAAGTCCGGGGGTCACATCTGGGCTGTAGGGCGGCTACGGAAGCGTTGGGATGCCGGCCTTGGTCAGGTAGCTGTTCTTCGTCAGTGAGCACTTTTGGGATCAACATCGCGCACACCTTGAGCATGTTCAAATGCACCCTCACAAAACCATGAACCTCAGATTTTAGTAAATTTAACATTTGGGCAATTAAACGAATAATTAGTCGACGGTCTCAGTTCAAAACTTTGCGCACACGAGTCACATTGTCGGTGTTTGTCGAAGTCGAAGGTCTTTCAGCACGGTCTTCATCGGCGACCTCTTCCCGGCCTGCCAAAAAGACCTGGTGCCACCGAAACACACCACTTCTTGCTAAAGCAACATCTGGGTAAGCCTGCTTGATCATATCAAACGTCTCTGTCGCAGATTTACCGAGTTTGACACAGAATTTAATCGCGCACCTCTGCTCTAACGAACGCTGCATTTTCGGCTTGCATCACTCACAGAAACACGTCGGGCGAAAATGCCTGTCCTGACTCTCCAGGTGCTCGGAGACAATCGACTAGCCGCTCGTTCGTTAGCTAGGAATGCCCTCTGCCTAATCCAGCCGGCGCATGCACACTCCGAAGTACAGCCGCGGCGGAAAAAAATCATTCCTATTACTTTCCGGACAAACCCTGTATATGTGTTATATGTATTAAATTAAAGAAAAATGAACAAAAAACATTGCACTTTTTAAAAATTATAACTAATTGATACACTTAAAAAATTGGTTAAAATTTAAAAAAATTCTTATAGTAACATATTTATTGTCAGTAAAATAAAGGAAAACAAAGTTATCTGTAAATAAATATTTGATTTTTCTTCAAAGCGATATTTTACGGCAAAATAGCTGTTTCTTGATAAAAATGTAGTTTGTTTTCATTTTCAGTCTTTTCACCCCAAAAGTTTTCTTTTTTTTTAACCGCACGGTATGTTTATTTAATGAAACAAAGCATAAAGGTAAGTTTCTTCACGCTTATTTAATCCATTTACATCAAACGTACTGGAAGAAGTTCAGCACCCTGAAATTTCTAAAAATTTGCGATGTTTTTTTTTTCTCGCATGCATTGAAGTCACCCATGCGGAAACTGCATTGCTCCGCCGCAACCATTGGTTGTTATTTTTATCTGCAAGATGTAGGTAGATTTTATCAATTTACACTCCAGGTTCTCCATATAAATTCATAATGTGTTCGCTTGAAAAAATGTACAATTTGAGGTTCTTGTTAGATTAGTATTCGTTATCTTTTTAAGGACCATTAGCTTTTCGGTAAAGTGTGGAAATGTGATAAGCACAGAATTTTTCAATGAGGAAGTAAGTAAATGACATGTTTGAATCAAGTGATTTGAGTTGGAAATGTTAAAATAAGAGAAATGACAATGAGCGCAAAAAAAAAAAAAAAAAAAAAATATGTAAACCGGTTTAGAAGGCAATCTCCCCCTTCGTCAGTGTCAAGCTGAAAAAAGTAAAGCAAGGCTCTGACGAAGGGGTGGCTGCCTTTAAAACCGTTGTACCTATTTTAACATTTTAATTTGCGCATATCATCGACGTTGCACCTATTTTTAAAAAATGGCATGCATATCAAATTTTCTGAAAATTGGTTCTGTAGTTGTATGTAAATGTACGGTACATATGTATCTATATGGTCAATTAGTGAGAAAAAACAATGAAAATTTTCCTAAATTCGGTTAATTTATCATTAAACTCAAAAATATTTGGACAATTAATCACATTACCTCCATTTAATCTCCAATTAAAAATAGTAGAGTCCCGATTATCTGAGCCCCGATTATCCGAATGTCGGCTTGGGCCGAGCTATTAAATATTTGAAGGGTTTTTATTTTTCTATTTTATTTATATAAAAATATCTAATACACACAGACAAAAAGCTACCGAAAGTGATATTGAATACATAGAAAAAAAAAAGAAGAGGTGACACCAGGCTTCCTATTATTCCTTAAAAATGGCAAAAAATGTAGCAATGTAAGCTACATTTTTGTACACACTACAATGTAACATTGTTTGTGTTACATTGTAGTGTGTACAAAACAAGTGTGTACAATGATAACATTGTAGTGTACATTGTAGTGTAAACAATGTACACTACAATGTACATTGTTTACACTACAATGTAATGTTGGCTTACATTACAATGTAATGTAAGCCAAAAAACGATTTTGGACTTTTTAAAGAATAAACTCTTTAACTCTCGTTTAGAATGCTCTCTAACTGATTGTCAGTAAGCTTCTTTAGTTAAAATATGAATTGCATGTGCTGTTCCCGTATAAATTTTGTATTTGTTATAACTGAGATTTTTGGTTGTTCTAGGTAGTAATGATTCACATTCATTGGGATAGAAGGAACTCTAATGTAATCTTGAGTGGAAGTAGAAACGAATCAGTATGTAAGCAGATGTACTGCATTGGCTATGTTTTCAAAACAAATTTCAGCGTATTTTTAAACAGTAAGAAAGTAATTGCTATAATTGCTTTGCCAATTACAAGATTTTGATGTCTAAATAGAATGCAAAAAAAAAACACACAATTTATAAATTTTTTGTATTAAATATTTGATCAAAAAATGTTGAACACAGGGAACACATGGGTGCAAGGTACTTAAGTGTTAAGTTGTTTTGGAATAGAGGCGAATACAAAGTGTAGTGGAATACTCAAAAGATAAAAAGGCAGTGAGAGTTTTTAGGGCTGTCCATGATTCATTTCCCGCTTTGACTGAATGTTTTGACTTCCTCTCCCTCGTTGTCTTGGGTTTTACGCTTCGCCATAACTACTTGTTACCATTGAGAAGATTCAAAATTGAGGGAGCGAAGAATCTCAATCTTGAAGCCAAGACCTCAAGTCACGTGACAGATTTTATTGCAGAGTATTGGAAGAAATCAGGTTCCTTTCGCTTGTTCTAAGCAAAACGGACCAAAAAATCGTCGTTGTAGAGTCACGTGACTTGGGTTCTTTGGGTCAGCTTTTGCTAAGACAATGGTTGCACTTGCTCCCTCCATTTTCTAATTCCTGCTCTAAGCATGCTGCATTTTATGCTACATTACATTAATGTATAATTGCAGTTTTAAAGTGAATTACTGTGTCATAGATCATATCCCTATTTCCAGAGTGATTACTGGTTGATAGTGTTGTTTGATAGAAAGATTATTGCCACATCTGCACTTTTGCGCATGCGTCCGCGTATTTATTGAAGTAATTAAGAGAGGTAAACAAAATGAGCGAGTATTTACGTTTGGTTCAGATACTTTAATTTTTCATTGATCAAGAATGTTATATTGCTTTCACTTTGCAGTAACTTAAAGCTTTATCGTTTTTATTACCTGTGTGATTGATCTATATAGCGTCACGTGATACATTTCTGCTTTGTGATTACTAGATAGCGAAGTACTGCCGTAGGCAGGTAAACGGCAGTATCAGCAGAAATAAGTTTTGGAGATATTTAAAGAAACGTGTTTTGTATTCAATACTAAGAATGGGGAAAAGTTGGAATTACACGTTTTTTCCGAATGTGTTTTACAGCGGAAGCCAAATAAGCAGGCTTGTACAATAAAGCTAACGTACAATAGATAACCAAAATGTAAAAAAAAAGAAAAAGGAAAACTTTGCAGTCATTGCTCTTTACCATCCCATGGTTGTAAAGTACTTGATGAGGGGAGCTGAAGCACCTTGCTTTACTGCACTCAAAAATTCAAACAAACATCCCGAAAGTCATTAACAGCTTTTCTCATTTTAGGTAATTAATCCACCGTAATAATTGCTATTAAATTATAAGAGTTTCGATTAAAGTATAACTCGAAAATATTTTCCATTCCTGCTTAAATAAATAAATTCAGCATTAATTCTTATTTCAACAAAGCAAAACTTTTCCACCATCTAAAAAGAAATTCATACACAGTTCCCACCGAAGAAAGTTTGCCTTTCTCTCCTAAACCCCATATGCGTCAGACAAGGCTTTTGTATGCTTACATGTGACGTCAAGCCGAGTCCCAACCATTGTGCAAATTGAAGGATACAAGGTTTAGTTTCTCTACCATGGGGTTATAAATCAATTCTCCTGACATCAAGTCAGAAGGATCGTACATTATTCGTGTAACGTCGATATAGTGTTGATGTAAGGCTGGAACATTAATTTAATTTACGTCGATCGGAAAGGAACGCCATGGTTTGAATTTTTACTGTTTAAAGATTAGAATGTCAAAGCGTTCCTTCATAAGAAAAAGGGGCAAAATAGAAGTAATTCAATTTTAACGTGATTACAAGTGCATTAACTATAAGTTTATCAAGGTTCGTTTTCTTAGAATGAATTGCGAGTAAGAGCATCTATCTTTGCGAGGAGTTTTGTGAAACCGAACACAAATAGTCACCGATATGAAATTTTTAGCTATTGAGGCGTTGAAATTTTTAACTATTGTTTTGGAATATTAATAAGTTTTTCTTTGGTGCCAGTAGTAAGAAGTCAAAGATATTTAGTTTTATCGTTTGTATTCATGAGTTTAATAGCGCATATTGAAGACGATTTTTCTTCATGGGACATCGTTTTGTATTAAAAATTCTGGAGTAAAATCTAAACCCATACGTGATGAACATAAAGTGTAACTAAACAAATCCCATCATGTTATATACGGATTGAAGAAAAATGTGAAGTGGTCACCATCTGACCTCCTTGCTTTCCAATTTAATACTGTTTACCCCCCCCCCTTTTTGAGTAAAATGGCTTCCATTTAAAGCTTTTAAAGCAGAAATTCTCACGACTATGAAAATTCTTTAAAGACAGGCATAAAATTAATATAAGTATATCGAGATTTCGGTCTCGCAGCCTTAGAAAAAATATCTTGATACAAAAGAGGACACAAAAAACAACATTGTTTTCTTGCGAAAGACGAGTAAAGCAAGCTTTTGAAACATCCGATATCCAACAACGATGCAAAAATAATTTTTTTGAGATTCGTTTACTTTTTTTTCTAAAATAATAATAAAAAAAAAAACTCCATGGTCTTATTTACCGATAAAGAATTTTATATTTGAATATGACAAAAACTTAATGATTAAAGAAATTGAAGTCTTTACTTATAACTTTCTTATTACAGTCAGCATATATTACGAACGTTGAAGGTAAATAGAACAAGAAGTAATGATGATAAGGCATTTTAAACCGCAATGGTTAATGAATCATTATGAATGGTTTTAATTATTTTTTTTCTGTCTTATTCGAGCATTTTTAAGTTGCAATTCTCCAAAGAACTTAAAAGATCAACACAATCACCTTATAATGTTTTGCATACTGAATTAAACAACTACGTAAAGCATACATTACCAAATAGAACAAATTCTGCTGTTTTTGCAATTATTTATTCACAAAACTCTTACCATGTATTCACGAGAGAAAAAGAAGAGGAAAAGATCACAACTTACCTAAAAGGAAAGAAAAAGCATTAGGTTACTTACTAATTCAAGCTAAAAATTAAAATATACATATATATTTATATAATGTGAAAAATGAAAAAAATCAACCTAGTTTTATTTGAGGGTGAAAGTTCTGAGTTGCAGATTTCTGAATAAAAATACATGTTTCGCAGAACATGTTATCCTACACTGATTCTCACTACTACTATATTTAAATCATCAGCTGTCTTTATTCTGCTGCACTGGCTAAAAAATTTTATGAATATTACACTGAAAAAAATAGTTCTCAGAATATTATTGTAAAGAATTTGTATAGGTACTTCAAAGTTGATCAAAGTTTTTAATAATGATTAAAATAATTGCAAAATGATACACAGTAAAACCTGTGAAGTTGACCACCCTTGTAAGATGACCGCTTTTTTCAGGCACGGAATTATCCCTTCTCATACAAATAAACCTCTGTAAGTTGACCACCTTTTTAAATTGACCACTAAAGTAGTGCACCTCAAGTGGTCAACTTGCACAGGTTTCACTGTATTAGGTATTATCCTACCCTGAAAAAATGGTTATTAAATGTTTCAATGTAACTGTTCTAATCAGAAATGTTTTTGTAAAATATCCTTATATATTATTTCTGTAGCCTGTTTTTGGTTTCTATGCGAGATGTTCGTCAATTCTTGAGCAATTTCTTTGATTTACACCTTATTTTAAAGCTTATCGTGCAGGCTACTGACGAAAATAGACCCACGGTCTAAAAATTGTTTTTTTGGGCAAAAAAAACCTGTTTTAAAGAACCAGAATGAGGTTTTCGGTTAAATTTATAACTTTAACTTGCAATGTTTTCGACAGAGCTGAATAGCTTGATCGGCAGAGCATTTGATTAGTAACCAGGAGAATGCGTGTTCGGGCCCACGTCCGGACAATCTGCATCAAAAAATTAGAAAAATATCACGCAATGCATGAACAATGAATAAGAAATATGAGGGAATACATGAGATAGAAACGCTCCTAGCTGTTATAAAAACGTGATGCAACACGGAGCTAAATTGAAACTCAAGTGTAAGGTTTTTTTTCTTTTCTTTTTTTTTTTAAGCTTTGGCTCCGGGAAGAAAATTAAAGCATAATGTAAGCGAAAATATAAGTATCAGGTTTAAGATTTCAGACTACATTGGAATTGTTTTTTGTTCAGAAAAATATAATAAATCGTTTGTTGAAATATAGATTCTTCTAATGAGTTTTTGACTCTTTGTACAAATAAAAAAAAATACTACCTCAAGTTAAAGGATAATATATATATTTTTCTTCTTTTTGCAAAAAAAAAACAAATAGCGTATCACATTTTTACTACATTTGAAAAGCTACGCTTAAAAAAGAACTTAGTTCAAATTATTTTGTATTTTAACCGTGCTGTTAAATGATGAACACGTGCTGCCATCTAAGTCATAACGGTTCAAACAGCCTGGAATAACCAATTGTAAAAAAAAAAAAAATAAAAATAAAAACACTTCTCGGCAAGAAAAAAAATTTAAAATTACCTGTGGGGTTTTTTTTCGGTAGAGCGTTCGGCTATAAGCTGTCTGAACTTCGGGCCAGTTCGGGCTGTCCGACATAATAGCAAATTTACAGTAATATTACGCTTTACATGTACTCATAACATACAACAGATAACACACGCAATAAAATAAATGCAGTGGGAATGCTATTTGGTGTTTCGACTCCTTTATGCAGGCTACAGTTTTCATTCAGATAAGTTGACTGCTAATCGAAAGGTGTTCTTCCCTTTTTTTTTTAAAGCTTTGACTCCGTCCAGACCACTGAGCATAATGTAAGCATAAAAAAAAAGTATTAGATATACCTCAAGGGAATCCTTTTTGTGTTGAAAAACATTTTCATTGTATGCTGAAATGTAGATTTTTCTAATAGCAGTGTTCGAACTTTTGTACAAATGAAAAAATATTACGCCAAATTAAAACTACGAGTTTCAACCAGTAAATCGTTAATTATTTATTCGAATATGATATAAAACATTAAAATTATTATCAACTTCATTAGTAAGAAATCATTTTCTACTCCTCTGCTTTCGGCTGAAAAAAAAAAAAAAACATTTTGTCTACGTTCGAAAAATTACACTTAAAAAACGGACTCAGTTCAACTGGTTTTGGTTTTGAATTTTAAGTGTTCGATTAAAAGAAAAACAAGTGCGGGCTTTTAAGCCGTACAGGTTAAAGAAGCCTGGTATGGGAAATTGTTGAATATTCAAAAATAAAAACACTAATTTTTTCAACCGAATTTATTACTTCTCTAGAATGTTTGTTTCAATCGCTACGTGAGATATTCCTCATTCTTTAATCAAGTTCCATGTTTTACGAATAATTTTAAATCGTATCATGCTGGCTAATGACAAAACATAGACGCATGATCTTATTATATTTTTTAAGGCGAAAAACTTTTTTACTGTGTTTTATTACGCTTTCCTTCAATGAATAGCATTCGAAAAGGAAGGCACAGTTGCTAGGTTTGTTGGAGCGTCGTACTGTTAATCGGAATTGCGCAGTTCGAATCCGTGCCACTAAATATCTCTTTAATGTTTCTTTTTTTTCCGTCAGATGCTCACATGGGCATGTATTTGCCACAACCGGTTTTTCACCTGCAAAATTACTGATTTTTCACGTGTCA
Source organism: Uloborus diversus (assembly GCF_026930045.1). Classification (NCBI taxonomy): domain Eukaryota; kingdom Metazoa; phylum Arthropoda; class Arachnida; order Araneae; family Uloboridae; genus Uloborus; species Uloborus diversus. The sequence continues at coordinate 73,665,069 of NC_072737.1, read as the reverse complement.
CTCAGCCACACTTTTAATGATATTTATATTTGCATTGAAAATACGTACAACCAAAAGGGGAGCGATGATCAAACTATCACAATGTTGTATTTAACGAGGTTTTGTTACTGATACCTTCAAATTACATGCCTTCTCTTGTGCGCTTACTTTTTTCCGTTTACTTTTTTTCGTGTTTTCTTCATAATATTCTTTCTTTGAAATTTTTAAAGAGCGAAATGCCTTATGAAACGATTCGAAGTACAGTGCGGAGTTCCGCACGGGTCGACTAGTATTGTTTATATTGTAAGTTAAATGAGCTCACACCAATTATCTAGATTTCCTAAGATATTCCCATTTTCACCAAATTTTCTGACTTAATATTCTTCAAAAAGAATTTTTATCCTCCATGTGTGTATTTTTGAAAGAAAAAAATAGCAAGAGCTCAAAATTCTTGGCACTAAGCAGCATTTCTTTATTTATTTCAATGGGGAAAAAATTATGCCATTTTTATGTTGTTTCGTTGATTATTCTTTGTGAAAACCTAAACAAAATGTTTCATTAAAGATCAATTCCTCGTATTTCTTAACACAATGGATTTCAGTTTTTGTTCAGCAGAAAATCCGAATAAATTAGCATCATTTTACTGTAATTGTAAGGTTATTGAAAATGCTTTTAGCATATATTTATGCGTAAAGATTGGAATTGTTCAATTATCTTTATAAATCCAAGAACAAAAATGAAGAGAAATAAACTAAAGCTGTTTTATAAAAAGGGAGAAATAAATTTTCACTTAAGATGTGTTAAGAGGTTTCCAAACTACTGGGCAAAAATATTTTGAGTGAAGAAAATTATAGCTCTTGTAGCACAAAAAATGATACATATATATATTTTTTTACTTTAGTTTAACAAACTTCATTTTTGAAGAAGAAAAGTCAGTAAACATTTATTAGAAAGTTTTACATTTCTTGTGAAAATAAAGTAATGAAAACGCAAACTTATCAAAAACGAATTGTGCAACAAATTTACTAAAATTTGCGCGTTTAACGGTAAAACATTGTTTTAAAGGATTATACGTATTAAAACAAAGACACACTGCAATAAAGTAAATATTATTTTAAAAATAGAATTATGTATTTTGCTTACCTTTCAAAATTAACAGTAAGTAATATATTTTTACCACATTAATTTAAGTGATATTCCGTGTTTATACTTTTACAAAACACTAAAGGCTGTCACTAAAGTCTTTCCTACGATTAAATAAATCTGATTTTGCAACTTTATAATTTAATATCCGGAGCTAAAAGTTTTATGAGTTCTAAGAATTTTTAAAATTCAAGTAAACAGTGGAAAAATAAAAAGGAATGAATAATCTCATGGGTTTTGAAAATTAGTAAAATTGTGTAATATTTTCTGGATTATTCTACTATAGAGATATTGATTTTGTTAAAAATGTGAATAGATGAATGCAAATTTGATGAACATAAATGAAGACGGGGTTTGAACCTCAAGAACAGTTTTAAATTATCTCGTCACATTTTCTACAAAAACAGTATTTCTTATTTTATCATGTTATAACTCCAAATATGATAATAACGTCACGTTTTCTTTTATGAAAGAATCGTTATTGTTTACACAAAAAATAACTTCTACGAGGCTAATTTAAAAAAAAATTTCAAAACCAATCGTGAATGTATTTGAGAATGAGCGAATATTTGTCTCAGTTTGTCTATTTCCCTCTTCCTATCATATAACAATAACGTAACTCGTTTAGCCAGTGATATCAGTATCAGTAGTAAACAGGATTTTGATATTGATTTAATGAAGAAATAAATTGCTTTTCAGTACCACATTAGTAAATAATTTTAATTAGTTGGTAAATTACTATTGGAACAACATTGACTGTTAATAAAGTCATCTATATTTATACAGATACACAGACTGGACATTAACTGTAACAGGTATTTATCGGAATATTTTTTGACGTGCTGATAACGTAGGTACAATACTGTGAAATATACATATTTTACTTTAAACGACCCAATGTGTTTGATTATCCCAAATATCACACCATTTATTTATACAAAAAATGATACATCGAGTAGTATATGATGTCCACAAAAGAACTACGGGGTTTTGAAACATAATATCATGGAACCATGTGAGTTAGGTCAGGGCGGTTAATTATTAATTAAGAAGAAATCAGTCACTGATCAAATTTCATAAACCCTATAGTTTCAGTTTGTTTTTTGAACTCTAGGTAGGGAGGAAGTATTGGAGACTCGATTCGACAGTTAGTAGATGGGATGGTCAGGGCCTATTTTGTATAATCCTTTGAATTAGAGAGACTTTTTTTTCCGCATACAAGTCAATAATAAATGCTTAAAATGATAAAATTCAGATTATAAGTCATCTCAGGCAAAGAATAATCACTTATATCGCGAAAATAATTCCAGAAAACTTTGGCATGACATTGAAAAGAGTTGATTATCAGTTGTATGTATGCCTCACCACAAACGGTGCATACTTTGAAATCTACTAAATACCTTAAATTTTGATAAATTAACACCCTTCAGAATATATCCTCATATAAATAATAGCCGATGATAAAGCTACCCGCGTGTTTCAACAATGAAACTCGCGCCACGGCATGATAATTTGATAATATGTTTTGATAATGTTTGACATACATGGAAAAGCTGTATTGTAACAAGGCTGATTTCGATCCGACGTTTTAACAGTTTTACTGGTATGACTGTCATTTTAGGAAAGCGAAGGAACCAAAACGATTCACAACTCTAATAAACTATAGGGGGCGCTGCAACCACTGTCTAATGGCGGATGAAAAAGGTAAAACAAACAAATGCCGTAACTTATAACTTGCTTTGACGCTTAATGAATGACAGTAATGTTTCATCGTGTTTGTGGGAAGCTTTCTTTTCTATTCTTCTGAAATTACAGTACATCATAAACTGTCTGAAGCCTGTAATTTACCCCAAAGAAAACTTGTGGAATGAAATGTTTTACCCTTTTCGGTAGTATTGTAAATCACAGCAAGGTAGCGTATTCGAGCTCTGGAGATGCGAATATACGCTATCTACTGGAGTATAGGGTTAATCCACTGGTGATAGGCTTACAATTTCAACTATCAAAATATCAACAAACAGGCAATTGCTTCGTTCAAATGTAGAAACAATTTTCATCCGTCAAAACATGACGGGCGGCTTTCTAGTAAGTAAGATTAACGTAAATTATAATTGTAGCAAAAAAAAATATTCAGAGTTCTGTAGTTCTTTTATGGACAGCCTGTAGTTCGAGAATGAAGCCATTTTGTAGAAACCAAATTTATTATCTAAAACCTAGTTTAACTTTTCTTGAATATCAAAAGCAGTGTATTAAAAGCAGACCCAATCAAAACCAGCCCACCATTTTCTACAGATAAAAATAAAATGGGTGACGTAATTCTAAGTAATAACAGAGTTTCAACAGTAATGACCAATAAAAAATTCCGCTACTCATTTTCCTCACAAAACCGTATAAATTTCTATTCTTTACTCTCATAAAAACATCATAAAGTATGGTTAACTACTGTAAAAGTAGTTCGAGATAAGTCTAGGTACTTTGAGTAATTAAGTTGAAACAATTAACATTCGATATTCTACAAAAGAATTGTTCTTCGATGCCAAGAGAAAAATAAAATCTCTGTTACTTTAGTGTTTTATTTCCAAGTACCATTCCCTAAGGCAATTTTCCAACTCTTAACGTAAAATTCTTTTGATGTATTATCACACTCAAAAGAACTTCATTATTAGTTTCTGCAGAAGATTTTTATTTTTATGTCAGGAAAAAGGTATTTTTTCTTGTTCTTGAAGTGGTTGTAATATCAGTTTTACTCTTCACTTTTCCACAAAGTATGTTGTTTAAAAGTATTTTGTTAGTACTTTTACGCTATTTATTTGGCTACAAAAATGTTACTTTCGATGTCATGAGATTTTAATGTCAACTGCAGTGTCAATACATTTATAAAATACTTGTAATATCAGTAAGTTTTATTCAGTACATTTCAAATGTGAAACTATTCCACGTTGACTTGTACTATATATTTTTATTATTGTGAAGGCAGTAACTTTAAAGTATTTTAACCAAACATTTTCGCTTTTTTTTGTTTTTTTTCTGGCTGCTATATCATTTAGTTTTATTTTCATCCTTTACAATTTTTCGAATGCATTTCTTGTTACGTTAAACGCTCCCATTTTAAATACTGTGGTTGTACAAATTCGTATGATTCAGAACTTCTGAGCATCGTATTTATTTGCGTATGTATCAGTCATTTTGAAGGATAAGATGTTTTTAAGAGGTCTTACCATAAATATTTTTACTTCATTGTTTCAAAATTGACGTTATGCTAAATAAATTACTTCTTTTAGACGATGCTAATATTAATGATGCAGCGCTTTATTTATTTATTTATTTCGCATTTTTTTAAGAATCTAAACATCTGTAAATAATTCATTTTACTTGCTTTTTTTTTTGTTCCTCAAAAGATGCAATTATTTATAACTCAAATTTTCCCTACTCTTACACTTTACTCTTCAATTGCAGTCTATTTTCAAATTTTGCTATTCTGTACGTTATTTTCTTGATGGCATAGTGTTAGCAGATAATTAGACGATGGTCTCCTATGCCCAGGGGCACAGGTTCGAACTTGGTTCTAGTCAGTTAATTTTCACGATGCAGAAAATCGAAAGCGTACGGGTCAAATGATTCTACGACATATAAAAGATCCCTCAAAGACTCGTTTGGCTTAGTGTGTTCTTGACGATATTAAATTCCAAGTGCAGTTTCTCATCGAAGAGAGCCAAGGTGCCTCCATCTGGTGGGGAAAGTAGGCGTCAAAATCCTCGTGGTTATTGTATCCACCGATAGTGGTGCTGCATGAGAGATGGGATGCTAATTCTGGGGAACACTCTAGGTCTACAAAAGGTAGTACCTCTAATTCAGTTCGATTAGAAAGTGAAAAAAAAAAAAAATTTCTTAACATTTGTATTTTCAAATGAGTTTGCATTTCATTCAGCTCTTTAAACACAGTTCATGTTACGCTGAATATAATTTTTTCTCTTTGATGATGGCAAAATCAAAACGTTTTTGGTTGCAGTTTTTTGTTAATTTTCTTTCTTTCCTTTTCTCGTTCTATACTAAACATAATTCCTTTCTACGCAGCTATAGAGATGTGATACACTAAACTGAAGCTGCTGATACTAATTTGTGTCTCCAATATTCTATCACTTAAAAATATAACGCACAACTTTGGAAAATATTTAATTCATCTTTTTAGGCGGTAAGTGTAAGACACTAGAACTAAAATTAAGCATCTCTTACAACTATAAAATTTAACCACTATGTTATTTCAGCCTTTTACTACTTTTAGTATTAATGTGAAAACTGCATGGAAATGAAATAAATTTATGTTTGACTATTTCATTAATAAACATAGGTTTTAAAGAAACAATTCATTTTATAAAAGTAATCGTAGTGAATTATTAGTTTTCGACAGACATTATTAAGAAAATAATTTTCAACGTCACCTGTGCTACCACAGTTCTCGAGAGTCATAAGCTTCATTAAATATGAATCAGCTCAGCCACAATCCACTTAGCGTATTAAAATTTAAATTATTCATAAGCCACGGAGAATTTTTCATCCCTGGAAACTGGTCTCAGGACAGATAATTTGCCTAGGGACATCTTTGGCACTAAAAGCATCAAGATGTCGTTAAGTATTCGAAAATATAATAGGCATTTTTAGAGAGCTTTGGAGCAAAGATTTTCAAGGATGATTATAAAGCTTTGCGGTTAGAACAAATATCTTTACTAATAACAAAGCTGAAAGTCTCTCTGTCTGGATTTCTCTCTGTCTGTCAGGATCTCTGTGACGCGCATAGCGTCTAGACCGTTCGGCCGATTTTCATGAAATTTGGCACTAAGTTAGTTTGTACCATGAGGGTGTGCACCTCAAAGCGCTTTTTCGAAAATTCGATGTGGTTCTTTTTCTATTCCAATTTTAAGAACAAAAATGTAAGATGGACGAGTAAATTGCGAAATTATCATAACGTGGAACCGTAACATGGGCACAAGCCAATTGGCGAGATACGAAATTATCATAACGTGGAACCGTAACATGGGTACAAGCCAACTGGCGAGAAGATTCACCATATATTATTTGTAAATATACAGGCGAACTAACTTTTAAGACCTTTTAATTTTTCTATTACGGGCAAAGCCGTGCGGGTACCACTAGTAACTATATAAATTTCTGAGTGATATGAAATGACTCCAAAGAATATGTGTTATTGGATAGAATGATTGCTTGCTAGTTACTTCCTTTTTCCATTGAAATCTGATTAGACTTATAGTTTGATACCTTCTTACAAGAAAAATCATTATTTCAACTACGACAGTGAAAGGGATATATGTAGAATTTTTTTACTTTTGAGAGAAACGCATTTGAAGTTCAGACCCTAGGTACGCTTACATTGAATTTCTTTTCTAATAAATGCTGTGTAGCAGAATATACCAGGGCTACTAGACTATCCCTTGCTCCAACGCAGAGGAGAGGAACTATTGTACGTTACCTCAAAATTTTTAATTTTGGCACTTTCATCCCTTTGCTTCTCACTGCCTTAATTGGAAAATAAAGTTGTTCAATTTTTAAAAAACCTAGAACTTTATTTGTGACTTATTTAAATTTACTTCCGTTCTTTGTTATTGTACTACCTGTAGAAAAATATTTTAAAAAGACTTGCTCATTTATGTGTTTCTTTTCTTAAAATTTTTAATGCATAAACCGATATTTAATTTCGCAGAATATCAGAAAAATCAACAAAAGATGGTTATAGTGTTGAATTGAATGTATTAAGTGGGACATTGAAATTTACTTTTGTGGCCATGTTTTTAGTAACTATTTCAAGTAAGTTGATTATAATTAGTAAAATATAAGTAGGGTTTTTAGGCAGAGACAATAATAAATGTTAAAATTCTTCCTGATGTTAAATCAACGTAAATTTTTTTTGCAATGTCATCTAGTTCTAAGGAGTTCTTTAGACGGTAGGGTTTCTGTTACGTGTGCAGAGGTGAAATTGTAGAAATGTAATAATGGTCGTTGCAAGTACTGATCTCATCATGTACGGTATAATTCTTTAATATACATAAATGTATGATGCGTGATTTGTGTGTATAAAATTCTACTAGGTTTCCATTTGGTGTTCATAAGTACGCAATACGACGCTAGCTGTAGTTGCATCTATAATTGAATGTAAATTTGATAATTAATAAATTTAGCAACATTATATGCTTTAACACAATTTGAAGCTCAACAATTAATAATATTTAAGATAGTGCAATGGCTAAAAGCCAGCAGTTACTAACTTTAATGATTTTGAAATATGTTTAAAAGTATAAAATGATTTTGTGCTGTGATATGATGTGAACGTTGATATGAAGCTTATAAATGAAATGATGGTGATTCAGCAATCATTGGAAAACCAACGTGCAGCAATATTGATGCTGTTGTATTGATTTTAACGCAACTAATGCTAGCATTTGTTTACGTATGGTTTAAGAACCAATAACTATAAATATTATGAACGCTAAATTAATGTAACCATGGCAACTTAGCCATACTTCGCCTAGCCCTTAACTTCCGAAAATACGAGTAGCAGAAGTTTTCTTTACTTACTTACAATCATAATCGATGGCTGAATATCTTTTAAAAGTATGTCTGTGGGAAACTACACACACATAACACTTTCTATAAGAAAGGGAAAATTTTATTTTCGTGAGTCTTTTGTAAATGCATTTCCATTGTTCTGCGAATATTAGCATGTATGCATATTCATGTTTTAATTTCAAAGGCGAAATGTTTTCGGTTGAAAAAGAAAGCAATTAAAGCTGAATGTTTCAGATGCGTTCTGTTTTTCTGAGAAAATGATATTTATTCGAGAAAATCCAGTATTTAAAAGCATTTTGAAATCAAAACGAATGATATGACTTTAAACATTTGCATAAGGAATCTTTTTTGGTTAATAAGTATTTAAATTTTTCTAGATATATTTTCTAAGGTCATTTCTGAACGATTAAGTTCTTCAAAAAAGAATTAAATTTGAACTGACTTAGTAATTTAAAAAGATACAGCGGAAAATTATTGAATAAGTTATGAATCACTTATAACATACAATTAATCATTGCTGCGTAATAAATATTAGCACTTCATGATTTAAAATTTAATTTATCATAGGTTACACTTAAAAGTTGTTACAAAATTTTTATATTTGCTCGCTTTATTTTAATTAAATTTGGCATTAAGTGTGTTCTAACCTTATTCATATAATTTTTTAATGCATGTTTAAAACTTATATTAACAAAAAATAGCGGCAAAATTGTTAACTGATTTTACTCTATGATGAGGTAGAATGGGCCAACGTGCGAAGATTATGTTAAGTGAGAAAATTATCAGATCTGTTTATTAAGGAAGTAACTGCAATAAACATGCACAAAAATATTACTTTAAGCAATTTTATTTTCATATTTGAAAATTATGCTGTTGGCTCCGATTGATAATAGAATCTTCCAATAACTTAAGGCATTTTTCACTACATCAGTCTTCTTTTTTTATGGAAAATACATAACAATGCACCATTTTTGATTTTGCTCAATACTTTTTTATACTTCCTTACTATTAACATATGAGGCAGTGAGAAGCAAAGGGATGTAAGTGGCCAAATTAAAAATTTGGAGATAACCATGGATAATGGTAGGTGAAACTCTCCTCTGTCTTAGGGTAAAATATAGGCCTGATAGCCCTGGAAGGTGCTGTTATACACCATCATTTAGAAAAAAAAATTCAATGAAAGTCTCTCTAGAACTTTATCTTCAAACACGTTTCACTCAAAACTTGAAAATGTGCTTACATCCCTTCGTTTCTCATTCTCTCATATGTTATTTGTTCTTTAAATATAATCATAGATAAGATATTAAGAAAAGAAAACAGCTAAACCTAACGTAACCCACTTCATCTCATCCAAAACAAAATGAAATAAAAAAGTAAAAATGTTAATACTTTCTTTTTTGATTGATTTCGGCACATGTAATAATCTTCTGTAATGAAGAAATACTTTAGTCTACCTTGTTATTTCACAAAATACGAAATATTTTTAGTAGATTCTGAAGAACAGTTTTTGAAAATCAATATATGATGCTAATAAAATGTGTTCTTTCTGTTATCATATCCATGAGAAAAACTGTTTTGAACTTTAAATTTGTTCCCAACGAACTAAGAAATAATATTACACATTTTTCTTTAAAAATTCCATTTTAGTTATGTTTATATTACAGTAGTTACTAACTCTGACCCATTTTACCCCATAACCCTACTTGCCCCACCTCATCTTAGTTTCTGCATGACAACTTTGTCAAAAGCTTGAGTTTCAAAAATGTCTCTCAGCAGCGTTTTTCCTTAAATTATTGCGTAAAATATGTAGTATTCAAAACACCATTTATTAAACTAAAGTAAGAATTTATGAGCGATACAAATTTGATGCCATCCATTTTACAGACCATCAGACGTCATCAAAAGTTGATTAGTTCTGTTTATATCCTATTGTGGAAGGCCTTTTCGAGCTCACTGATAACCTATCGCTGTAACTTGGAGGTGAAATGGCATCATTAAAAGGAAAGACCTGAACTGTGATTCGAGGCGAGGAAATTTGATAGTTTAGAGGAAAGAGCCAAGTTCTGAGCTTGGAGGGGTAAGATAAGGGTATTGCTTGTCATACTGTCAGGCAAAGTGTTCCATTTTATGTCTTTTATTGGAAAATATGGAAGCCAAAAGCATTTCAGCACATTCCAATTATGTTGTATCATGAGATATCGGATTATAGATATATATCTAAATTTTCTATGCTTGAACAGTATTGTTTAAAACAGTTAAAGGAAAAAAAACAGTTAAAAAAATGTTTCTAAAATATTTTATTCATTCTATTTCAGAACATAGAGAGACATTTTTTGTTTCTTTTATTCGTGCCAAAAATGTAAACTAAAAATGTTCAAATTTTGTATCATTTCTTGTATTAAATGGAGGTTTGAATAAATAAAAATTATGTACATAACTCTTAGTTGTATATAATCGAAATGCACACATTTTGTACACAGTTCTGTAAGTTTTACTTTATGTTCCTAAGTGCAAACAAACATACTAATTTTTCAGTAAATTACCGCCCATTAGCAAGGGCTAAAGCAGAAATACAAATTTTTATTTTATTTAATTTGTCTTTCTGGAACTTGGGATAAACAATAAGCAAACTATAAAAATTCGTTTGCTTCATTTTAATGCAATTAGTATAATTTTTAGTTTTATATATAAGTATGATTATAAAGAGTTTGTCTTTTGTTTTATGATAAATATTCCTAAAGTTAGAGCAACATAGAAGAATTATTTACAAATCTTATTTATTTTAAAAGATGCTGTAAGTTAACTCTTTTTAACATTGAAAACTTGCCTTCGAACTCTGTAATATGAGTTTAATGCACAATTTCGAGAACTGAACCCTATGATCTTCAAATTTCGTGCAAGGTGAGTTTTCAAAAAGTGAAAAGTAAGCTCTAGGCTCCGTGTCTCCTAAGTAAAATTTTTAAGCCCATGTTTCATATTCTAAATTCTTAGACCACAAACTAAACATTCATGTTCTAAAGTTCCCTATGTAATCATCATTTTTTTTAACAATTTAAAGATCTTAGACTGAGATATTAGTTTCAGATCTGCTCAATTATTTTCAGGCACAATAAATATTACTTTTCATGAATACTTTTCGCTTTGTTGTAATTTACGAAATAAGTGGTTTTTATTTTTATTTCATTCATCATTTGACTTCAAATCTATGATATTATTATATCAAGCTACACTACTTCCACCGCAAGCATTAACTTTTACAACGAAATTTCTAAACAAAAACCTGAATCTAAATACGCTTTAAAATCTTAACCGAAACAAGTCGTAAAAACAAAGTTTATAAGTTGCTAACGGTGTTATAAAATCAGTTTCATTAAATAGACTTAGACATGTAATGAGATTTTCTCACAAATGTTTAATAACTATTTCATCGTAAATCCTATTTTACACGAAGTATCAAATTACTTTGCGAGGCATTTGGGATCGCTACATACTAAATTATTTGGTTTTGGCACAAACTCTAACTAAACATTTCAGTCCTGGTGGGCTGTAGCCATCGATTTTGATCGCATTAGGTATTTATAATCTGAGGCCGTAGTATATAGCTTTAGGTTTGAATTAAATTGAGTAATGGTCGATGCAATAGTCTGAATTCCTAATCCCTGCTCGAAAACATAAACAATCATATTTGATAACTTATATTTCCTTAAATCTTTATTTAAGTCTTTTTCAGAAATGTTCAAAAGCAAAAATAAATATTTTTAGTACCTTTAAAAATGTTTGGAAAATATTTTCATCATAATATGTAATGTATCCTTAGATTAATTTAGACAAAAATTATTTACCTGGCTTAAATATCTGAAACTAATCTCATTTCTTTGACCAAAACTACGGGGTAATTTGAAGCAATTCAAATTGGTAATTTTTTTTATAAGATGCTTTTAAAAATCAATATTCGTAATTAATTTCAGGAATTTTTAGAAGTTATATAACTTTACAGTTATATAATTAATAAAATTTAAGTGAAACCGTCGGCGAAAAATGTTTCATTTAAATTAAATTAATTTCATATCCTCAATTTTGAAGCATAGGAAAATTAACCATGCAGGTAAAGTATTTTGTCTCCATAATAAGAGCTTTTTGTGGTATGATATTTTCATTTCGAAGACCTTTTCAAAAGTACATTATTCAATAAATTCTGCTGAATATGTAACACAGTTCATTCATATTGTTGTAAATATTAATTAGTCGGTTATTGGTTTTGATTAAATAAACTATGTTTTATAACTTTGTATAAAATTTTGTTGTGTCTCCTTTTATTCGTTTAAAATAACTAAACGTAAATGTGTCATAGGTAAATCGAAGTTAAATTTTTCTTTTGGGGTTTCAACAGATTTCCTATTTTTGACAAAAATGTTTATTTATTTGAACCAAATTATACAAATAACAATTAAAAAAAGGTCATCATTCAGTATCTATTGTGTTGCTTAACTTCCGCAGAATATTTTGAAGCAAACTATAATGGTATGACTGCTTAGTTTATTTTAATTACTCTCACCACTGAAAGAAAAATATAGCAGTTTTCTTAACGTGTACATGCATTAAAAAAATAAATAACCATTTCTATGGACTTCTAATAGAGAAATCGACTGGGAAATATTCAGAATAACTGAGATTAATGCAACATCTTAGCATTTTTAAAACAGTATTTCTGAATAATTTGGGTTTTAGGGTAGGCAGTTTTGTAGTATAAGTTGCTTCGTTGAAATCACTTAATTTAATTTCTTTCACGTGTACCATTTATATAGTATCATGTGCATAGTATACTATTAAATGTATGTTTAGATTTAACCGTTTAACAATTGGCTCCAAGTTTAGTCTGCACAAATGGACGAAGTACAACCAAGTATACACCTAATTACTCCTAATACCTTTCAAAGACATAGTATTACAATGCAAATGCCGATGAAGTGCATTTGGTGAAAAAGAGTAACCTATGAATATTTATTGAAAAATTTTTTTAACAATCATGGACTAATATTTTAATTTTTCTGTGCCAACCATTTTCGAAAAACGTTTTATATTATTCAATAAGCAAATAAGTAAAAATAAAATAATGAATAATCCCACATCATGCAAATGCAATGAAACAAAACGCCCGTTTTAACGAAATCAATGCTCAGCCTAAATTAAATTGTTATTTCATTGCTTGATTTTCATTACAAAGAAAGTTTTGTTACATTAACCAAAATTTGAGAAAAGTTGTGGTCCTTTCAAGTTGGTTGTAACAGGATTATACTGTACTGGGATATTTTATTCTAATAACTAATGATAACTTTTATGTAAGACTTGAGTCAGAGCACGTAAATGTATGACCAAAGTATACATTTTACAGTTCATTAGTATTTTTTACTGTTTAGAGTGTATAACTATTATGTTAAACAATGTACCAATATGTTTGTCAACTTTCAAGAAAAAGAAAAAAGCGAAGAGAAGATTTTAGTGATTTTAAACGTTTTGCTTACACTTAAAAATAAAATAAATGAATAGGAAAACTCAATAAATCGTTCTTTTTAACACTTGAAGTAAATTCGTGAAAATCGTTTCAATTCTGCTGAAGAGTTAAAAGTATCCAATGTATTGGCTCTTGGAAAAAGAACGATGGTGAGAATGGTATGAATTATTCAAAAACTCCCGAAGATAGCTTGAATGCTATCAGAAGACTGTTTAAACTCTGGTATTGTAATATATTTTCTAAAAAATCAAGCTGCACTAGAAAACAGGCAATCAGCGAACTTTCTGATATTTTTTGAAGATCTATTTACAAAGCTACGACACGTTTAAAAATAAAATGTATAGTTTCACTACATTCATTTTTTAAATTTCTTGTATGGCATAACATTCGAGTTAATGATGCGGCTTTAACTTAAACCAACCCATGTTTAAAGCATGGAAGAGCAATATGCAGTAGAAATATTTCTCTCGATCATTAATCATTGTTTTTCTCTTTTAAATATCACAATTGATTGTAAAACTGCAATTAATATACTAAAATACGACAATACAGATTGGCAACGTAAACGATCCTTTCAGTGCATTTACATATGAATTAAATTTTTATGAATGCCAAGAAATGCCTATTTCTACGTTAAATTTACAACTTCTAATATCTAAAAATGTAGCTGCATTGTTAAACTTGTCTGGAATTATAAGATACGTTTTCGATTTTTTGATGGAAAACCCGTGTTACATTTAGCTATGAAAACTCTTTGATTTTCTTACTTATATAAGGAAGGGTGGCCCAAAGTGAGTAGGTCGCCCAAAGTGGGTAGGCCTTCTTATGCCTCCGCATGGTGACTGAGCGGTGATGCAAATACGTATGTCGTGTATACCCGAACACCACGAAGCTTTAATTAGACGCAGTAAAGCAGCAGTGAAGTGGCGTGGCACAACCAGCTTTAAAATTAAAATATGATACATTTCTTTTAAAAAAATGAAGTTTTGTAACTTGTGATTAGTCGAAGATCAGCTCATTTTTTTACTGTCAATAATATTACGTTATTTTGACACCATCCAACTACAAACTACGATGGTCAATCCGTTTTTTAAAAGTATTAATTTAAGGTTATAATTATTAAAATAAAAAACGTGCTTTTGGGCAAAGCAGGTCGGGCGAAGCGGGTACAGGATTTAATTATGTATTTATTTAAAATTTCTTGACACATGTGCTGACTTAAATTTTCTATTTCAATTGGAAAAGTATAATTTTAAAAGTTATTTTTTAGGATGGCCATAAATTAGTCAATTAATCAGTTATTTATTTATGTTTTATAAACAAATGTACTGACTTTAAACTGGATAAGTATAAATTTTTTAAATATATTTTTTATAATTACAGGTACCTAGTCAACTATTTAGCTAGTTTTAGTCATTTATGACTTCATATTTGATTGGCAAATGTACCAAATCACAATTTGTTAACCTTACCAGCTTTGGGCCCCCTTTTAGGGCAAATAGTGCTTTCCAAGTGATTGTATTATTTGATAATAAATGAATATTAGGATTGAAATAATACAAAAATCACTTTTCATTTTGAAATTCAAGAACCCTGCTAGGAAAACCAAAATTGTTGCGATAAAAATCCAAAAACAACAACTTTTGGGCATTCTTCGAAAACCTACCCGCTTTGAGCCATCCTACCCTATTCGTTACAGTATTTGTTAATAATTAAAAGTGTGTCGCAATGAGAAAAAATACCAAAGAGAAAATAACTCATAACCTAAAAAGAGAAAAAATTTTAATTTTGAACATTACATTGAAATAAAAAAAAAACTTTAAAAAAAGATTCGGTCATTTATTAAATGCAACGAAGGTACAGTATTAAAAAAATCCCTTGCTATTGTTTAAGGGCTCTTATTTCAATCAAGTTATTTCAGCGCCAAAAATTCGTTAAGAATTAATAGTTAAGATTTAGAAAAAGTATGCGATAAAAAATATTTAAAAGTAACATTTAAACAGAAAAACAAAATTAAAAAAGTATGAAAAAATATTTTTAGTTATAATTTGTAATTACTCTGAGTTGTAACACTTGAATTTTTTTTCGAAAAGGGAAAAAATATTAGATGGGAAAAAAGTTTTGAACTGAAAATAATTCGGTTTCAACATCAGAGCTGAACGTTTATACAATGAAACACTTGTACCAAACATCAAGAGCTCTTTGCTGCCATATCGTTACAAAATTTTATGAAAAGAATCTATTTTAAAGGAGTCCAATTAACGTGGGATTTGGTAAGGTTCTTTACTGTTGCAAGAAAATTTAGATAATGATTTTTCCGGAAAGAAGCAGAGCTAAAAGGCTGCCCAGAGAACCGTTTAACAAAAAGTCAAAAACTCAATTTAAATTTCGCTGATGCGAAGACTGTTAGCGAAAAAAAAGATCAAGCATTGACTTAAAACTATGTAATGACATCAGGTATTCACCTTAACAAACCCCGAAGTTCTTTTAACGAAGCCCTTTGAAAAGAAGGGTTAATTAAGAAAAGAACCGGGGAATGAGGGATGAAGAAGTTCATTAAGAGGATTTAAAGGATTCACAAGAGAGAAAAATAGAGAAAATATGAAGTGGGATGCAGGGTCAAAGAGAGCAGACTATCGAAATTTAACAGCCTTGCAACATTTGGCATTTATCTGGGCTTAATGGAAAATTGCATAAGACTAAAAAGTGAGAACAAATTAAGTTTTAATTCTAAGTAAAGAAATAAATTTCCCTCCACCAATAATCATTTTTTATAGATTTTTTTTTCTTGCATGGTTGCATATTGGTTTTGCATTTTAATAAAACATGACTGGATAACAGAAATTAGAATAGCTTTTTTTTACGTTTAAATTTTTCTTATCCTAAAATGCATCGAGATTCAAATTTATAGTTTTAGCAGCTTTTAGACACATATCACTTCCGAAATATACAGTGCTCACGTAAGCATAATAAAACAAGCAAGATCTGGTTCTTTGTATTGGTAAAAATTTGAGTTATTATATTTGGGTGTTTACAATAAGTAAAATGTATTCATGATGTACCAAAATATGATAAAATTACTAGGCAATCCATTATAGCCTACATATTGGCATCATCTTTGTCTGCAATATATCACAGTGTACTAAAACCAAGCTGTTAATCAATTTACACCTTTAAGTAATCATTAAGTTACATATACATCATCATCAAAAATATTGAATGTACTATCTTTTATCTTACCATTTTAATACATAATTTATTTTATGGAAGATGTCTCTCTGTTAATGTAACCATTTACGTACAGTTTATTTATCCATAAGTATTTCACGGTATCTATGTTTGCATATCTACCTATTTTTTTATGTAGATAGTCTTTTTAAATACTAATATCTATCTGGTCTGATTACGTGTGTTTATTTCGCATATGTATTCCTATCTACATATGAATCAATACTTGCTTCGACTTTCAATTTAATAGTTAACTGCTTTTGAACCCACCCATATTCTAATCTGTCTGTCGAAACAAATTTTAGTTTTATCCCATATATTTCTTGCGGTATTACTTTTTTTTTAACCAATTTACACATTTGTATACTTCTTTTATTTGATTTTTCCATCGATGCAATTTTTTTAATCAACTGCTATGTTTTTGTCTAGTAATTTGTTAAGCTATTTTCGCTTTCTCCATGAATAATTTAGAGCGTATTTAGATTAAAAAATAACTTTTAGGAAATATGATGTACGCAATCGTAAAGTTGAAGTAGAAATATTTCAAGACGCAAACAAATTTTAATAAATAAAGCCTCAGTTCGAAACACAGAATAACATAAATTTTCCCATCACAAACATCAAACAAGTTATCATTTACAGAAACAACAAACTTTACTTCTATGTCGAAAGTTTAGTCAAAACTTAGAAGAAGCACTGTTGTAATTTCATAACTAGTAACCTAAAAAATGTTCATAATATCGGTATAGTATAAAAGTGTTAGTTTTCTTTTTCATTTATATTCTTGTTTGCATGCAACTTATCTAAGAACAACAATTAAATCTCTCAAATAGAGGAATATATCTCAAACTAACCTATCGTGATCCACAATCGCGTACAAATTGTAAAATGAAAAACTACTTTCTCATTTAGTTTTACATCACCATCGATTTTGCAAAATCAAAAATTTTCAAATAAAACTCTTCTTTCATCCAACGTTTAGCTTATCACTGTCAACTATACTTAATAAGCATTAATGTGTCCTTCGCCTTTAAAATTATTTCTCATCCCATGAGAATCTCCAAAACAGAAAATATTTCCGTAATCAAGGACCATGCATAGAAACATCTTTCCAAAATATATCGGCAAATTAACAATGCCTTCGAATTGTCATGACTACCGCAGTTCTCCAATAATAAATTTAATCACCAAGCATAAATTTATTATGCATAAAAATGAAATACATTTAACGAACTTTTGAGATAAGTATGTCTAAAATACATCCATTTACCATTTTATTTATCCATCATGTTTCAGTTTTAAAACTGTTTATCTCGTTTCTCGAATTTTATGCATTCATTTCTTTGCACAGCAAGCAGAAGAAAAAGAACAACTCTGCATTAGCAACCAGAACTACAACATTTGTTCTATCTGCTCTTTCTTTCCGTGCTAATTACATACTAGCTCTTTATTCTATTTTATTCCCCGCTCCCAGATGGAACGTTTTTAGGGTTGTTCTGCAGTGGCGTGCCGAGAGTGCGGCCTTCTGAAGAGGAATTCTTTGGAAAGGAAAGATTCGCGTGGGAAAACTCTCCTGTGATTCATTATTTTAGAAACGTTGTTTCAGTGAAAGTGTGTTTTCTTTTAAGCTCAAGACACGCGATATTGGCAAATAATTTTTAATTCTTTGAGCACTCGAGGGTTAAATACTTTTAAAAAGCAATTTAAGCAACGCGAAAATGTACTATTTATTTAAATTTTAAAGTGACTATCTGCAAGTAGTCCAAACATAGCTAGATTACATATCTTTTGAATTATATACATACAGTGTGCTGACAAAGCAACTGCACCACTTGTGAAAAAGTAAAAAAAGGGTGCAAATAATGTGTTTTGTGCGAAACTTTTATGTAACAGTGGCACTGTTCTGATGAAGTGCAGTTGTAAGAGTAATCTTAACCGTAATTTGATTAGAATGAAAAATTATTTGCTCTTAATGATTTTAAAAAGAGGAAGAGATGAAAAATAAATATTTATGAAAATGTAGAACAAAGCAAAACATGCAAATTCTGTAGATTAAATTGTACAACTGCATTCATATTGTATGCACTAAAAAGTCTGAATACCTATGTGGAACAAGTCAATGTTTAGTAGATCATTCACAAGCTAATAGGAGATTTTGTAATGTTCCCACATAGAAGAAATAATTGTGTCCTACCTCTATCATGAATGTGTATCTTAGCCTATTATTACTAGTAAGTATCTTAGCAGCAGTTGTATACCCAGTATATCACAAATTTTAAGCGTCCAACAACTGTGCTGGCTTGTTTCGAAAAGTGCAAGAAGCTGCATTTTTTAACAAACTTTTCTGTTTGTCAGACCATGAAATCGGTACTACAATCCAACTTATTTATCACGATTTTGCAGCGCAATAAAATAGGATAACTATTTTCGATTTTGGTAAAACAGCATTTTTTCCAAACTTTTTTAAGCGGAAAACTAAGTGTGCTTCATGTACTTCAGCTTAAATGCCCTGTGTAGGTTTAGTTGCAACATTTCTATAGTATTTGAAACAATTAATTACTCAATGTTATCAACCAAGGCATCAATATGTTCTATGCTTCTAGTTCAAATTTTGGAACGTGATTTGAGAGCGGGATTCAAATCTCTAAATTTAGATTTGTGCTGTAATCCGGCGTATAATAATAAGCTTGTTCCGGAATCGAAATTGAACAATGTTACTCTTCGAATTAGTTTATAATTCGAGAAGCAGAATAGTACGCTTACATTTGTAATGATACAATCGCAAAAATAAACATCTAAAACACTATTTTTTTTGTGTGCGTTTGACTCATTGATTGTCAATGAGATAAAGAAACATCACTTTACTATATTATATAATGGTTCCCATTCCTTTTGGTGCGTTCTTCATGTTTTTTTTTTTCCACATTTGGCTGAAAACCCATTATGGTGAGATACAACAGATATATCAGTGATTGTTCAGTTATCTCGTGGCGGAGTACATTCCTTTCTTTCTCATGGGACAAAAATATTTTCCTCAATAATCGTATACTAAGGGTGCGGACGATAAGGAAACAGGACAGAATCTGCACTTTTAAAACAATCTATATTAAAATACATGAGAAACTTCCAGAAATCATTTGTCAGGAGAATGATGTAATATAGAATATACACATTTAACCAACAGAAGCTTAAAGAGGAGATCACAAAAAATTAAAAACCCCAAAAGCTGTAGATTTCTGGTAAAAACACAGAAAACTACTATGAAAGACTACAAATTTACAAAAGTAAAGAGAAACACGGCTTCGTATTTTGACTTATAGAAACGCTTCTAGACTCGGTAGTATGACAGAAATTAAACACCCGAGATTATGCTAATTGATCAAATACAAACAAAAAGATTGCATACGGTCATAAGACTTTGCACTTCCGGCTGTATCTTGGACATAATTACGTGTAGGTGCCAACTAGCTCATTTTACGGCAATCTGAACCCGGAATTTTACCTCTACAGGAAATTATCGACCTGAGAAGACCACAGTAGAGCTAAATCAATGGAATTATCACATAAAGCTGTGATCATTTTTGTACTGGTAAATGAAATCAGTTAGCATGTACTTCAAAAGCACAAATGTTTACGTAGTTTCTTCACAACTATTATTCAACAAACTTGAAGAGGTTTTTTTTAACAACGCTCATGTTTCTTCATAAAAATACATTCATTTTGTCCCTGCATTTTTACAGCAATTTACAATGAGGAAAAAAACATTTTTCTGTGATTTCGTTACCGAGAAACTTAATCGGTGTTCTCTAAAGGAGTACTTCCTCAATTTAACAGAGATAAATCCTTTTTTCTGTATTTTCATAAATTGAGGTTAAAATAAAAGTTTTCTGAAAAACTGTTATCAAGACAATCCCTTTGCGTTTAAAGGAGTACTAGGTAGTGTAAGATAACAAAGATATTCGGTCGTTTTGATATATTGTTTAGAAACTATTTACACGGTACGTTAATATTTCGTCTGATTAATTAACATTTCTCTTGGTGTGAGGAAAATTATTAATTGCTCAACTATAGAAAAATTTAAAAGTGTGCGTAGTTTGGTAAAAGTGCTGTAAAAATACGAAGAATCGTCTGGATTACTAGGCTGAACGAATTCTTCACAAATCCAGTTGTGAACAAATTTTGCCAATCAATCTCTTTCAATCCAAATAAAATACTAATGAGTGATCAACGTGAGTTTTTACTATCTAAAAGACTAAGAATGGTGAAAAACGATGAAATTTCTCTGCGATTATTAAATTGTTTATGTTTTAGGAAGCTGTTGTAGCTAAAATTTTAATTCAGGTGATGTTGATCAGCCAAAGCCGGGGAAAAACAAAGAGAGAAACGTTATCTTAAAATCATCATCAACACAGACTTAATGTGAAACTAATGTTATAACAAACTGGAAAAAATGGTATTTGTCATATTTGAAATTGAAAAAACATAAATGAAAACACTTACATAAATCAGTTTATTTTCTATTACATTTCAGAAAAACAAAATGTGTAATTACTAAAAGGTTCATCTTAACAGCTTTCTTGAAAATTGCGTTAACTAATATTCTTAAGGTTAACACGGAAATTTAAACGCATAAGTGTTAGTTCAAGTTCAAAGATCTAAACGTTTAATAACTGTTTTGTACGATGAGGAATAAAACAACAGCGTTTTTTTTTCTCTACAGTAACATGTTTAATGTAACTTTTTTTTATTTCTAAAAATAGCTTTTGTCAACGTAGAATCGAAGAATTCAAGAACCAAGAACAAAAGATAAAGAATCACAAAAAAGAGTAATAAAATTTAATGACGTTCCAAACAAATAAAAGGAATAAGACGTCCAACAATATAAATGACTATTGTTGAAGACTTTAATGGTAGAAAATATTCTAATGATGTCATCCGAAAATAAACTCTATACAGTTTGATTGACTTTCCATATTAAAAAAAACCTTTTTAAAGTTAAAGTTCATTGATTAGAGTCATGAGCTGTACAGCATTTTACTTTAACCTTTCCTGTTTCGGTAATCAATGAAATCCTTTTAATCAATAACCAACTCAAAAAAAAAAATATTTTTTCGAGTAAATTGAAATGACTATTTTTTTTTAAAGAAACGCATGAAGGATTTTGTGTGCATTGAACAGGTTCCTTCATTTCCTTTGTATGAAATGAATCAACTGTGGTTACTAACAAGAATGAAACTAAATTCATTTATTTTAAGTTGCAAATGTTTGGGAACGGTTCAAAAATCCTTTTTTTTTTTTTTTTTTTTTTGGTAGCGCAAATTGCTTTTACGTAACGATATGAAGCGCATCAGATTGTAAAAGAAAAAAAAAACAGAATATATATATATATATATATATATATATATATATATATATATATATATATATATATATATATATATATATATATATATATATATATATATATGTGTGTGTGTGTGTGCCCACGATATTCACAAAATTGAAACAAAAAAAAACTGCTTTTTTACTCTTAGTATGAATATAAGAGTTACAGTTTTATAGTAGTATGCTCAGAAATGTTTTTAAATTAAAAAAGAAAATCCATGCACTTTTTTTATTTTCTGGTCTTTGCTTTTTATCAAATGTGTATGTGTTTTTTGAATTTTCCGTAGCAACAATACTGTTCCATTTTAAAATAAAAAGATTTGTTTTAAATAAATCGCAAGACTTAAAGCAGGTTAAGATATTAATTTTTCTCTAAAATACATGTTGTATTAATAGCTGTTATAACGAAACTGCTAAATGAAAGTGTACTTATTATTGTATTTTTGATTAACCCTAATATAATGCAAGATATAAATTATGTATAATGAAAGATGCATATTTTGCCTGATAATGGAGAAGTAACCGTTGGAGAAATTCGTGTTTGTCATAACTCATAAAAGAATGTCATTCCTTATTTTTACTTATATGATCATGGGCCTGATATTGCTTTCTGAAAGGGTACAGTTTTATGGATTGGAGTATTACCTCAGAATACACTGGTGTGCAAAAATTAAGGACGAAGTCGAAAAATTAGCATATCAGCTGAACGAAGAGGCAGAGCGGACAGAAAGACCAATCAGTAAGGTGATGTACGGTAGCACATGCGCAGATATGCAGGCAGACGTAAAGGGGGAGTGTGAGTAGTATAAAGCATGTTGTCGGTGTAAGATCAGTATTTCTGGCAAAGAGATTGTACGCCATATAGCAGTTAAAATCACACCGAGTTGCTGCATCAGCGAGAAATGGCGAATAATCAATCTGTTAGAGGACATCTGGATGCTTTTACCCGAGGTCGAATCATTGGGAAGTTTGAGGAAGGCCGCAGTGTGACAAGTGTGGCTGCAGAGTTCGGAAATGCTCACAGCATCGTTTTACGACTTTGGAGACAATTTCAAACTACAGGAACAGCTATCCGGGGGTTCAGTAGTGGTCGTTCACGAGGAACCACACCCGCAGATGACCGGTATATTGTCTTACAGGCCAGAAGAAACAGGCGGCAGACAGCAGGAGAAATCGCTAGACACACGACACAGGCGACTGGACTACCGATATCGCGTTTTACCGTGGCCAGAAGACTGCGCGGTGGTGGTCTGTTTGCACGACGCCCTATACGGTGTGTACCTCTAACGCCTGCCCATCGGAGAAGGCGTTCTCTGAGGTGCCGGGAACACCGGAATTGGAAAGGCAATGAATAGGGACGAGTACTGTTTACAGATTAGAGCAGATTCAGTATGAGTAGCGATTCTCATCGCATATTCATCTGGAGAGAGCGGGAAAGCCGCAATCATCCCTCGAACATCATTGAAAGGGACAGGTATGGAGGTCGCGGTGTTCTCGTTTGTGGAGGCATCATGCTTGGTAGTCATACAGACCTTCACATCTTCGACGCTGGTTCAGTCAACGGGACCCGTTATTGTAACGAGATTCTTCCTCCATATGTGCGTCTTTTTAGAGGCGCTATGGGTCTTCAGTTCCTTTTCATGGACGACAATGCACCATGTCATCGCACAGTAGCTGCCGAACAGCTCTTAGAGAGTGAGGATATTGAACGTATGGATTGGCCGGCACTATCTCCGGATCTCAATCCCATCGAGCATGTATGGGATTTTCTAAGCAGACGCTTAGCAGTTCGTACCATACCACCAGTAACGATTCGGGAGCTTCGATTGGCGCTGCAAGACGAATGGGCAGCAATGCCTCAACAACTCATTGACACCCTCATTCTCAGTATGGGCAGACGCTGTGAAACCTGCCTAGCAGTCGGGGGAGATCATATCCCCTACTAAAGACCGGATGTTTCTTGCTGGACACCCATCACAGGGATGTTTCGACCTTCAGTCGCATTGCGCTCCATGCTACATTTTCAATAAAGCTTCTTTTTATTCCTCTGATTTCTCTTTTAGTAAGTGTTGCTTACATTACACATGTCCTTACGTATTGGGGATCTTACGGTATTAAATGTGTTGATTTGGAAAGCTTTTGTACAAAGTTATATTGAAAAAACCGTCTCGTCCTTAATTTTTGCACACCAATGTAATTGTTTATCACATTATATTATCATAATCCTAGGATAACTGTTTTTAGGTGTAGGGTAGACTGGAGCACGTTTACGCAGATTTTTTTTTCAATGAATTTTCTAGTTTTTATGTTTAAACTTAGGAAATTTTAGACGTTGTGATTTTATGAAGCAGTTAATGAATTCAAAATTTGTATGTTCAGTTAATGGTCAGCTTGTGTTTTTAACCGTAAAGAAATGTTTTTTTAAGTCCAAGTCGGTTGCGTAAACTTGCCCCGAGTACGGGGCAAGTTTACGCATTGAGTGCGGCACGTTTACGCATATCGAAAATGATACAAAAGAAAAAGTGAAATATTTATTTAACCAAATTTGCGTGTTTAAAGTCTCTTAAAACACTTTAAACCAAATAAAATTAAATAATTAATTAAAGAACAATGTATAGGCTAAAATAAAATCCTAGTTCTTACTGCTAATTAAAAACAGAAACCCATTTAGTCATCTTCTTCATCACTGTTAATTTTTTCTAACAAAAATAAAATATTTCTTTTCGCATACTTGTCATGGGACCACTTTTTGACATTTAAGACATCGAATCCTGTCTTGTCCTTTTTTGGATTGGTTGTGTACTTTCAAAGAATAGATGAAAGCAAAATTTTCTACTTCGTCATCATAATCTTTCACTTATTTTCCTTTTTACAGAGTGTAGTAACTTTTCGATTGTCGCAAGTTTCGGTTTCATACTTTTTTTTTCGTTTTGCTGTCTTCTAGTTCTGCTTCAATAAAATAGACGAACTTGGTACTATGAAATAATCTAGCAAAGGCAATGATTATCATATTTGGTGAAAATATATGCTGAAAAGTCCCTACATCAAAGTATAAAAATAAGTTTGAATTAATATTTTTATGAAATAAGTATAAATACGTAATTAAAAGTAATACGAAATTAAAACCTCTGGATTTACAATGCCATAAAGTTGAAATAATTTTCGCCCGTAAGTGTTACATTGTTCTAGTTTGAAAATAGGATTTTTTCTTAAATCGCCTTGCATTTTCTTGTTATATATTCCTGAATGCATTTTAAAAAATTTTTAAAGAGTGTATCAGAAATCATAATCTTCTTTAAGAATATAGTTAGTTTTTTTTTTTGTGACTACAAATTTTAAATAATTATTAATTAAAAAATACTTTTAATTATGAAACTTTGAAAAACTAATAGAAAGGGCGTAAAATTTTTCTAAATTTATTCTAAAAATTATGCAAAAGGGTACTCTTTCATTTGCAATAGCTTCTTTTAAATCTAAGATTATGATTAAACCAAATGTATGTATTATACGATGCTTTTATACTTTCTCTTTTTTGAGCTAGTAAAAAATTGACTTTTATAAAACGAGGCTCTTTTCATGTAAACATATTTATAATACGAACTCCCCTCCCCCCTTCAAAAAAAAAAATCAACAATCTCTCTGGAAAATATTCCGGAATGGATTAAAACTTTCCAGCAAAGTTTATTTCATCGATTTTAGTAAAATGCAAACATTTAAGAAACGTTTATTTCATGCGAGAAAATTTCAGGAAAAATATAAATAAGCTGTAAACCATCGAAACATAAATGCACTGAATACAAGAAGTTTAGAATTTCATTTCATTTTATACGATTTCATTGTTTATTGTTTTTCTGTTGGCATTAGGTCATCGTTACTTTTTCTATCAGAAAGTAAAATTTTGTTTATATTTTTGTTTACGTAGAGCAATTCAAATCGCAAACAGCTTAGCCGGTGAGGCATTTCCGTCGCCAGCTGTTTATCTTAAACGAGTTTTCTTATTTGATTTTGCCCAGTCTCTCGAGACAAACTTTCAGAAAATTCCGAATTGAGAAAAAAAGGGTATTTCTGGTGCCCGTTTCGTCAAGTTTATATAGTCACATAGCTTTTTAAAGAAGCAAACTAAAAAAAAAATGATCTGTGTGAAGTAAAACGATAAATTATCTTTATTTAAACATGTTCTCGGTTTTTAAATTTAAAGCAAAACGAAGGAAAATTACAACTGCAGATAATGTGCCGCTTTGATTTCTTCAACACGTTGAGTTTCATATACGCTTAAGGTTTGAAACGCATTTTAGGTATTAGCGCAACGAAAACCAATGTCACACTTCGTGTAGAAAAATAGTGCACCCGAAATAATAACTTCTTTGGTTAATCTTGCTAAAGGTAATATAACAATTATTTTTTAATTTCAAGAGTTATTGTCATAAAAAAATTCCCGAACACTCTCAATTCGTCTTTTTTTATTCATTTTTGTTTCACTCAAAATGACTATAAAACAAAACTTTCAATCAATTAATGCTTAACGAAAGAAACAGGCGAATTGCTTTTAGAAATTTTTCTACAATATTCAAGGGTTTGTGTCAAAACTCTTGTTCTCAAACACACTTTTAGTAATTAATATAGACATCTCTTATAACAAGAAAGTATCGTATTCTTAATGTTTAAAAATTTCGAAAGGTGTTTGAAAGGAAAAAAAAATCGGAATAAAAGCCGAGGAAAAAACTCTTTAAATGTTGTTACCGCGCAATAACAGTGCTGCTGTAAGAAAGTCTACACTACAGAGTTTCTTAATTGTGCTATTCTCCAGATTAAAAAGCAATGATTAATTTTATAACGATAAGCTTTTTTTTTTTTTTTTTGTTATTAATAAGAAAAAAAAAATCTAATTTTTTATGAAGCCTCCCAGGAGGAATTATAGATCTTAATATCCTAAAAAACAATTTATTTATGCTAAAATGTTGAAATCGTGTTTCTTAAATTTGAGCAATAACTAAGCCGATTTGCAATGCGGTTCTTCCCTTCACTCTGTTCTTTATTCGTCCTTTTTTTCGCTTCTAATCCCTTTCTCTCTAGTGCTTTTTTTTTTTTTTTTTTTTTTTTTTGAGGGATGTTAAACATTTTTCTCTTTTTTTTTTCAAGAAGATTAACTTGCATTTTTTCAACATTTTCAACAATACTGACAAAATATAACATTGAAATTATGAAAATAAAACCAATATTTTCATTTCTTAAAGTGAGCTTATTCTTATTTTTTAAGCATGAAAATGACGATTAAAAGCTGAAACTCGATGCCAGCTATAAATAAATTGTATGTTCCAAAATATGTGTACAATGTCCACTATCCCCCTCACCCAAATGAATTCGTTGACGTTTATATAAAATGCTTGAACATCAAAAAAAAAAAAAACTTAATGTTTTGGAACATATAATATGGGTTTTAAACATCTGAGTGATTTTTTTGATTTTTTAAGCATTTGTTTTGTATGAAAAACAATCAATGTCAAAAAGCAGTTTCCACTCATTGTATAACATATTATGAGTAAAGCTTGCGACGTATTTGTTAGCATATGCAGGGGTGCCCAACTAGGGGTAGAAGGGGGGCATGATGCAGACTGCGCCATTGAAATTTTTAAAAGGGGGTGTTGACGGGTATTTTTCTCACTTTTGCTGGAGTCTTGCTTTTTTTTTTGGGGGGGGGGGGTCTTTGCGATATTTAAGGGAAAGGTGCGCCCTTGCTCTTACGGGGAGTGGGCACCCTTGGCATATTGAAACTGTACTTTTAACTTGCAAAGAAAAGGGTGGGGGGCGTCTTTACATCAATTACATATACATTGAAAGTATTTAATTCTATGAGTTATCACAGGGGTTTCTGCCTAGTGTACGTTTCACTTGCCAGCTCCCGTTGGCAGCCTGTGTTCTCTCGTTTCAAATCCAGTAGTTTACACCGCCTTTGAAGAACACTTGAGTAGGTGGGGAAGGGTTTCGATGTATTTAAAGGGGTCAAGCCTTCCCCGTTAGACAGTGCGTGGTTTATTAAGGTTGAGAAAAATACTCATACCCCAACAAAATTAACAGATTAACCGTCTACGAGTAAGTTTTCAATCGAACCATTCCTGTATCACCTATGTGGTTTATCCCTAGTTTTGACGACATTGAAAATTCTTTGCCCTTTTAAATGTATCAAAAGTTATGATTGAAAATAAAAAACGAGGGGGAAATAAATTTCAGGTAGGCGAAAGTGGGGGGACACCACCGATGTAACATTAGGGGGGGGGAAACAAATGAAAAAATAAGTTAGCAAAAGCGAGGAAGCCAGATGCGTTAATAATAAATCAAGTTGTTTTATTTAGTGTTCTCAGTTGCTTTAAAGAGGAACCGAGTATAGTTAGTACTTTTAACTCCTTATTATCTTTTTTAAAATAATTATACAAGTTTCAAAATTTCTAACTTAGCCTCTTAAATTGTTACAAATTGTGGAGAAAGCTATTAGAACAGAGTAATAAAAATATAGTAAAGAAATCTGAGTGTAGACGCATTCCCAAGGTAAGCAATTTGAAGCAGAAGTTTAAATGTATGCATTCCGACTCTTTTTCCACAAATACAATGGTGTTAAAAACTCAAGCTAATCATTTTTACAAGGTATGAAACAAGGTGCATAGCTAATCATCTGTAAAGCTTGTAGTTTATTACAAAGCTAAAATGTGTTAATCATTATTTAACAAAATTAAATAATTTATTTTACTTCAACGTACAGATGATATCCTAGCAACCGATACAAGAAAAATAGCATATTTGAGAATTAATAAATATAAAATAAAATTTAATTGCAATTCCTAAATCTCAGTACGTTTATGAATTCAATAAGAACTTTTTATTAAACATAACAAGAAAAAATACTTTTGCGAAAAGCTAGCAAAAAAAAAAAAAAAAAATCTAGTTAGCCAAAAAGATTGATGTTTTCATTTCAGAATGCGAAAAAAACATCTATTAATGGGTTTGTAAGTTTTTTTCGTTTTCGAATCTCTGAAATTAAACATGCAAAACAGTTTAGATAAAATTGAAATGAGAATCATTGAAAAAAGAATCATGGAGAGATAACTCTCAAAAATGTTTCTAAAAATGGACGACGAAGCTCTGACGAAACTGATGTTTTTTATCTTCTTTTTTCTTCCCCAGAAGCATTCCTCATGGTGCTTCTTTTCAACCATTTTCGTTTTTTTTCCCCCATCTTTTTCCAAAGTATAACCAAAGTATTTTTTATTAAGCAGACGAGTTTTCAAAATGAGCCAAAGTGATTTTCAGAAAAGAAGTGGCGTCATTAGATGTAAAAAGAAAATTCTAAAATCTTGCTCCTTTTTTTTAGAATTGAAATTCTATTTATAAATAAACTGTATCTATCTAACTACATTTTTTCTCAAACTCTATGGAAATAATGGGAAATAATAAAAGAGAAGGTGTAAACAGTAGTATTTTTTCTTTGAGCATTAATAGCGTTACGTGTTTTCTAGCATTTCAAGGCATGACATTTGTTTTGTATTTTTAACTCCTATTATGTGTGGATGTAATAGTGTCCTTCTTAGAACTTACCTCTCTCAATCTTGAACAGGAGCATGAAATGCTAAATTCGCATTTGGTATAAGATTTGTTTCAAAAATCTTGTTTTGAATTCTGACTTTAAGATAATAATTTAGTGAAAATGATGTAGGAAAACATTTTATAAATATCAGCATTATCATCGGGCTTGAACGGTTTAGGCTCTTTAAAACGATACAAATGGGGGTTTAAATATGTGTTGTTTTTTTTTCGTATTTTACTCCTCACATTGTTTTTTAAACCAACTTTTTCAAATACAAAAAGGAACTTTTATTTAAAAAAAAAACAATGATTTTCTTTTTAATGTACACAAATCGGTAGATAAGCAACTAGCAATCAGTTGTGCAAAAAAAAAAAAAAAAAAAAAAAAAGACGCTTCGCTATGCATTTATTGACTTTTTTTCTTGAAAACAGAATATGGCTATATTCAAAAAGTATTAAAGAAGCCATGAATCATGCAGTTATTCTAAAAGAAATGCATTGTAAAATTTAAAAAAAAAAGTTTAAAATAGTTTAATTTTACGAAACTGCTATTTTAAAAATATTTCTAAACGTAAAATCAATAAAGGAAATAACTTGACCGAAAACTCTTCGGAAAAGTATGGAGATTATTAAGAGCACTTTAAGACAGTTAGGAATACCATATTAAATGCAATTAAAACGAGCAGTTTTACCCATTTGAGGGAACGCAGTACATAATTCTCAACAAAAGGACTTTTCCAATTGATTAAATTCATCACGTCATAAAGAGGTTTTGTTTAAATATTAAAGCATTAATTATTTCAATTATTTGCGTAGGAAGACATTTATCATAACAAATGCTTATACATCTTTCAGTTTAATTGCATTTTAATTATTTCTATTATGCATGTACTACAAGCTTTCATCTCATTCCAAAATTAATTAACTTGAATGAATATGATATAGTCTTATGGAAAAATAATAAATTAATTTATTAAAAATATCTTTGATATAATTGTTATTACCTAGTTATATAAATTGTTTCAATATTAATTTCAAGACAAACAGTTTAAGAACTGTTTAACATAATCGAACACTTTAACCATGACATTTTATCTGTAAACGGGTAGTTTTCAGTTTTGATAATTGGCAAACTTGACGTTTTTATATACCTGAAATCATTTTCGAAAATAAAGTGCAAAAAAATTGTTAAAATTTTAATTTCACTTTTACTTTCTTAAAATATATTTACTGTTCAAAGATATCTTAAACATTATTAAAAACTCCAACGTATAAAAAATATATTTAAAAGCAACAGTGCTTGTCTAAATAGAACTGGCACGATATAAAATAAAATATTTTTTTCTTGAACTTTAATCTCAAAATCTAATGAAAGAATTTTAAACTGAAAATTAGTTAAATTAAACTGGAATAGAACGAGAAAAATTATCAGTTTATGGACAACGCTCAGTCCATATTTTTTATTCCAGACCACTCTCTTTTAACAGCTGTTTGAACCGTAAGATTAAAAATAACATTCAAACATCTCAAATAATTTCAAAAGCCGAAACAGCATCTTTAGGAATTTTTTTAAAAAAAATTAAGTATAATTTACGCTTAACTTAGTTGTTTCGAAAAAAGTTATTTTCATCTAGAAATTCCGCAAAATTATAAAGCTATTTTAATGACATTTTTAATCAAATTTCCTGGAAATTTCACTCAAATTTCTTTTTCCTCCTTTCTGGATTCATATTTTAAAGCAAAAACAGTCAAGTTGCATTAGTTTTCGTGCTTATGCTGTTAAAAATTGAATTAACTCAATTGTCTTATAAGATTCACGGAAGACATGGACTATTATTCATTCTGAAGACATTTAATTATGTACTGAAAATGCCTCAAATAACCATTTTTTATTCCACAGCTTCGTAAAACAAAATTCTTTTGAATACTTAAAGCAAGATTACGTGCGCTTGTGATAGGAATCTCGTTAATTAATAATATTTTTTTTTTCCTAACGAATATTTTCTCCTGTTTTTTTTTTTCTTCTCTTTTGAGCTGTTGTTTCTAAATTAGGAGATATTGTGCTCTGACAGAGTTTTTTCTTTTTCTTTTTTTCTCCCTTGCCCTTGCACTGCTTATTTAAAAACAGCTTTTTCTCTAGGTAATGAAATTCATAATGGCCGGTTCTGTTCATAAATTATTCAAATAATCAAAGGTGATGTTTTTTTGCATTTATTATTTACGCGTTAAATGTAAGCTCTGGATGCATTCAAAAATAATTAACTTATTTTTGAGGAAAAAGGTCTACATATTTTTAAATTAATTTTAATGAAATTGCTTCATAAACATTGCTCCAAAAACTTGATAGCTGAAAAACGGATTTAAAAACTTTTTTAAAACACAATCGATAGCCTAATTAACTTATTTTATAACATAATAGTTTTGACATTTCTGGTTAGCTCAATTTCATTTTAGTTTCTAATTCTCTAGGGTTTTAGGGTAATTTAATTAAAGATATGAATATGGTTTCAAAAGAAATATTCAAAAAAAGTAATCAGCTTATTATTATTATTATTATTATTTTTGTTTTTTGTTTTTATGCAGGTGAACAAATTTTTAAAAGTTCGATTCAAAGATGTCTATACTATCCCTTATAAAACAATGTAAAACTAATTGTAATGAAATGAAGCTGTGGATTTTAATAATAAAAATAAAATTAAAAAATTATAGTTTGATGGACGAAGAGTATTCCTGCATTTACATTTTGAAAGTAAAGGAAGATAAAAATTTCTTAAATGCCCTCAGTGAGAATTATTTGTCCCCCAGTTTTCTTGGAAATCCAGTTTTTCTTTATGTATTTGTACTTAATGATAAATCAGTGTCTACTGAATTTATTTAACTTTTTGAATCTCCGCATGAAACTTCATGGTATTTTTCGCGCAAGAAAACAAAAGCAAAGAAGAAGAAAAACTCAATAGCTTCTACTGTGTAGGCGTCCTTTGCTAAGTATTTCACATAAAGAGGAAGCTCGTAAGATGATCTTTCTAGGAATATGTCAGCGTTTATTAGAAAATTGTCTCTATAGACTTTCCATTTATGCTACATACTTCAGTTAACAGTAATTTTACGCACTTACATAATGTAATACGTATAAAACAAGGCAAACCACACAATGTATTATGCAAATCATAGTAATCTTCCCAAATAAAACCATTTCAGGATAAATCTTACTTTCAGTTCCTAAAATAAGGCTCGGATATTTGGCGCAGTATAGGCCTCAAGGGCTCTTGCGCTATTAAAACTAAATAAACCAACCACTTAAAATAAGATAATGCATCAATAATATCAGGTTTAATGAATATCTTTCAGAGCAGGTTTTTGAAAGTACACTCTAAAATCTAAATAGAAAAGTAATTTGGTTTCAAAATTGAAGTATGCAATCAGCAGCAAGATCATTCGTGTTTAGCAATGATTCGCGTTTTATTTTGCTCTCAATTCATACAAGTTTCTTTATAATACCACACAATTAGACTTAAACGTAAACTCCAGGTCATGAGACAACTAATATGTAACATGCATCTCATCACTTCAAGATCAAACTTTGAAAAGATACATTGA
The DNA here is from genome assembly GCF_026930045.1 of Uloborus diversus. Lineage (NCBI taxonomy): Eukaryota > Metazoa > Arthropoda > Arachnida > Araneae > Uloboridae > Uloborus > Uloborus diversus. Next base: position 73,632,071 of record NC_072737.1, on the reverse strand, counting down.
CATTTAAAAATTTTAATGCAGATTCCTCCTTTATAGTTTTATCTTTTAGCAATTTTTCAAAGTTCCTTGAACTTAACTAAGATTTTCAACCATTTCCTCAGATGACTTTTATAACGGCTGGAATAAGCTTTTATTTATTATGACCCATCTTCAAGAAAAACGGAGCAGGTTTTTTTTCCGATTTTATCAACATGAGAAAACTATTTTTTAACATGCACTCTCTCGTTGTTAATTATGATGCAATTTTTAATACACTATTGCTGCAGGTTCTGGGAGTAAAAGGTATATAAATTCGTTCTTCTTTCAACTCATAATATCCACCCAAAATAAAACTACTTCAAGATAAAATTTATTTTCATGTCATAAAATAATCTAATGACCCTAATAAATATATATAGAAGAAACTGTTTTCGTAACTGCATAAATATTAAATTTAAAAAGTTTTTGATTTCAACAATTAAAGTACGTCATCAGCAGCAAGATTATTTGCATTCAACATCGAGTCACGTTCTTTTATGCTTTCAATTCATATAAGTCTCTTTATAAAACTACTCCATTAAACACAAACGAAAATTCCAGATCATAAAACCACTTATATGTAAAATGCATCACATCACTTCAGGTCCAACCCTTGAAAAGATACATGGACGTTTTAAAATTTCAATACAGAATACGCATCATCTTTCAAAATGTTCTCTTGTAGCTGAAATTTTTACGGCTAAGCTCACGGGAGCTGTAACCCTCGACCATTTTTCCCAGATATCTTTTACAACGGTGGAACAAGATCTTACTTATTATGCCCCATCTTCAGGAAAACACAGTGCAGGCTTTACGACTTGATCTGCATGCGAAAGACCTTTTGCAACACACAACGTCTTCTAGTTACGTGGTTTTATTCTAATGTAATTTATAGACAGAAATGTCGGCTGAATTCTGATGAGGTCCTAGAGATTTTTTAAAGGGATTAAGTTATATTTTCTGCTCTTTCTCTATCGATTTTTAAAAAGTTTTAGTATGATGAAGTATGCTTTCTGACGTCTCAGATGATTACAGTTAAGAAAACGGGATTATCGTTTTCTTTTCAAAATTTTCGAAAGCTGTGTCTTTAATAAGTAATTCATGATTTTGTGCGAGGGTTTTTGAAGAATAAAGTTTGAGAAGATTATTTTATAAACTGGAGCAGGCAAGCAGACCTGAATTGAAACACTTGAATTGATTAAAATATATTTTTTAAATTCTTGTTTAAGTTTTGCATAAAACATGAGGCATGCTTCAATATGTAGGAATTTGTAACCATTTTTATCTTACTTACATGAGCAATAAAACATGCAATGCACGTTAAATAACTTTACCCCTATAATAACGTATAAATACATTTGTGAGTGAAAATTAAATGAATCTATTTACCAACGTTTTGATGCACAAAAATACTTTTCTCGGCTAATTTTTCATCCAAAAGCTCACACTTCTTTGCATTGAAAAAGGTGTTCCTTGTAAAACCAAAACACGTGTTTGCAGTAATTTGCAATTTTTGTGCTTTAACATGTTGGTTAATTTATTCATTTAATTTAACTCCTATTATGTATTTTTCAAGAAACATTTCGCTTTAAAAAGTTAGGGTTTTTAAATTTTTATTTTAATATGTGCCCAAGTTAAGCCCAAACATTCTTCTCTATTGGATGGTAATAAATATTTTAATTACTCATGTTCTTTTGTTTTAACGGTTTTAAATAACATTTAGAGATGCGTGTATGATTTTTATGCAGGGTAGTCACTAAATATGAAATTCTAAATAACACCTTTCAGATTTATTTCCTAAATACAAAAAATATTTAAAAAAAATAATAATAAATCAGTTGAAGAAAGTAGCTGAATTTTCGCTATTATTTTTAACTAAGATTCCTCTGATTTAAATGGATGATGAAAATCAAATGAATGTTATGATTTCATTCTTCAAATCTTGTCTAAATGTAATGGTTCATATTTGAAATAAAAACAAGTTGAGTAATCAGGGTTATGTTGCTCAACATTTATTAACCACAAGTTTAAATTTCAGTATAAAATGAAATAATATTACATTTCTTAATTTATTTATCAAGATTTTGAACACATATTTCTAGAATTGCGTAAAAATTCTAATGTATTTGAAAAGAAAATCGAAACATTTTTCTTTTTTTTCAAAACTTGATGAAGGAGTATCAAATGTGACTTTCAAAAAAAAGAAAGATGTAATTAAAAAATTTTAGTTTCGCGCATTATTTTCTGTTGTATGATTGAGAGAGTAAAAGTTAAGCTTTTAATTACAGAACTAAATTGTTCATGATCGAAAGTTTACTTACTTTAAAAAAAAAATAGTTTTTTCAAGAAAGTCATACGCAAGACAAGGTTTTTTTTTTTTTTTTTTTGAAAATAATTCCAAGGCTTTACCGATTTACAAACAAATACGTTAAAATTTGAAAGATTACTGGACTGATAATTTTCTTTAGTCTATATAAGCTAGATGAAATCAAAAATTCTTTATTTTTAATTTCATTTTGAGAGAATTTTTTACTACAGCGGCGGTGTTTTTTTCCTTGAACAACCTAAATACACTTAAATTTAAGCCTTTTTACTGCATAAATTGTTTTTTAGAACCTCCCTTTGCGGCTGTGCTAAATCTTATCACACATAACGCTCACTTTAATTCCAGCTTGAAAAAAAAAAAAAAGAAAGAAAGAAATTCGCATGAATAAGCAAATAACTTTCAAGTTAAAAGTTCGAGCGCAAAAAAAGGTATAAATTTTACAAGCTCAAGACGATAATTCTTTAACTCGTATCTCAAGCAAAACAGTACTAATATTTCAACGATAACTCCATTTCATAAAAACGGTTAAGTCAGAATATTTTCCGCTTGTCAGAGCAAACAAAAATTTGCTTTAATTCCAAAAGTCTCAGTTTTTTACACTTGTTCAGAATGAGCAGTTTTTTTAGCATAATCAATTCAACAATTATTCGATGGTTATTTTAATTGAGATATATAGAAACAATGCAACTTACAGAGCATTTAAGAAGGCTGTTGCAGATACAATTTTATCGATTAAATATTTAAACGGTTTCAAAGAGCGTATTTAAATTTCATTATCTTCCTTCTACAATTTAAATTTACGTAATTCAGTCTATTCTTCTCTACGCATCTTTGTTGCTCTGAAATTTCCCCAGGGAATTGATTAAGAATGCATGGGATGCATTTATAAGCATGAAAATCTATTGAACCCATGAAGTGTAAGTGAAAATTTGCATTCTCCTGAATCATAATCGATTGCTAAATATGTTTTCTCTGCGTAACTTCTCCGAACGCTCAAGTGATAAATCAAAGTCACTGTTCGGAAATGCACTTCGGATGCTTTAAATTCCAATTTTCAGCTTAAAAAAAATTCTACGGCTTCTTTCGTGAAAGTAAGCATCGACGAAGTTTCAAGTAATACATTCATGAATATGAAAATGTTGTTACGGACTTTTAGACACTGCAATCAACCAGTTGATTAAATTAAAAAAGATTTGAAATATTTTTGTTTTTCATTATTTGTTACTGTTATCCGTTTTGAATGGTATAAAATGTACGCATCGAAACTGCTAACTAGATTCAGATTTTAAAAAATCCTTCCTTTCAATTGATAAATGTGACTGTGCAGCCCCCCCCCCCCCCCAAGTATAAGAAAACGTTTTTATTTTAACATTTTTATTAATCCGACTCATTGCTCCGAACATAAGCTCTGAAGTAGATTGTTGACGTTTGCGATGCTTTTCAAAAAAAAAATCTTTAAAAGAATAACTTTTTTTTTGTAATAATAAAACTCTGATGCCTGAAAATCACTAAAAAAGTTAGATTCTTCAATTAGTTATGTACGGTAATTAGAATGACCAACTTGAACTTATTAGACATAAATGTCCATAATGGTTCGTAACGGCTAAATGTACACTGTAAAAAAAATTCCGAAACGTTACTGGGTATTTCCGTGTTACATTTTTTTTCTTCCACTTCCTGGAAAAATCAAGTATCATTGTCAAAAAGTTTTCTGATGTGCTATAAGTCGTACAAATGCAGACTTTTCACTGTTTTAAAAAATATTTTTAGCTCCCAGTTTAAATATTAACTCAACGTATTTATAAAGTAAATCGGTTTAAGTTCAATTACGGCCCGCCCATGCTAACCAAGCTTCCAAAGGGAGCGAATAAGTGTGGATTACTTTGCTTTGCAAAAATTGCAGGCGGGTAAAATTCTCGTCACTTACTTGCAATTCTGGCTTAGCTTTGGCCATGTTTGCAATGATGCTCTTGGAACTTCCTTAGTAAATCAGGAAGACCCCGAGCTATTATATGATACATTCCTAAGTTTACTCTTAATTTTCCAGACACACGACTGGCTTTTAACGAGAAGATTTCTGAATTTCTCAAGAAGCTTCCAGGATAACATCAGGAAGGTAACTGAATTTTAAACGAAAATATTCTTGGATTTTGCAAGATATGTTACTGGCAGAAATTGGGTATATCAGCTGTCCATTATTTTCCAGAAATGTTTCTGAATCGTTTATACAGTGTACTTATGTTTAAGGACACTAATTTGAACCATGCTGTGGTAAATGTTACTCGTGACCAAAAAAGTGATTTGTGTCTCGTTGGCATTTTTAAGAGCATCTAATTGAACTCCTATTATGCTCAAAATGAACACTCGAAAATTCTAAGGCTTTCTTAGTCCTGTAACTCGTTTATTTCCAATTCTGCGTGCTAGCAGTTTCGACACTGATTGCAATATTTCAGGCAAGCGATTATTTGATAAAATGACTAAATTTCTGTGGAACATTTATTCGCATCAAAATTAAATTATTAGATAATTATGTATCCATGCTTAGTATTAGATTTTCAGATCATTAGTTTTTTTTATTGTAACAGTAATCCAGTTTCTAAGTTTTTTCTTTCATTCAGTATTTAAAATGTGTGGTTATATTTATTTACCTGTACTTTAATTTTCAGAAAAATGTTAATTGAACTTATACTTGAGTTATCGTTATTCGTGTAACACGTTAGCTACGTCAATAACTGGTAACGGACAGTGAGTGACCTTCCCGTTTAGGCATTAGTAATTCTTGCATGGTGCCTTTGTGTACCTATTTTTTTCTTAACAAAAGCTTAAAAAGATTTTGTTGAAATAGTTTACGGGAAAATTGTTTTTCAACAAATTGCACTGTGCGTGGAGCTAATTGAGATGGTTTCATAAATGCACGAGATAGCTAACGTCTTAAAGATATTGATAACTTTTTGTTCAAACATTACTTGTATAACGTAATTACTTCAAAATCATCTTTCTGCAGTAACCCCTCTCCCGCCACCCCCCCCCCCCCGCAAAAAAAACGATAGTATGCTTGTTTTTATAACAATATTTAAATTTCTAAATTTGATATATGAATGGACTGCAAGATTACGCATTATTAGTTTCTTATTTCAGACATTGTGATTTTTCCTTATAAATTAAGAATTTTTATTTTTTTATGAACATACTAGACTGATTTGATTGTAGTTGCCGATAGAATTTTTCAGAGCTCGTCATGCAATTTAACATTAGACCTACAAGTTCATTTTCTACTGCAAAACGTTATGGATAAAAGTTATGGTTCAAAAACGCAAGGCATTTTAAATTTCGCCAACAATATTATCTTTACGAAGTAAGTGCTGCAAAATTAAACTTTTAACATGTTCCTTTAAAAAAAATAAGAAAGCCTGAAAGATTTGATCGGTGTTAAAAATGGAGAGGACGGAACGGAAAAGAGAAAATAACTTATCAGCAATAAAACAGCTATTTAGAAAAGGAATGAATTGACATAGCAAAGAAAAAGTTGTTTCTTTTTTTTTCATATTTATTGAAGTGTTTAACTTTGAAATTTTCAAGTACTTTCTTGTTCAAAAATCCTCTTTATAAATGGAACATATTTTTCTTAGTTCATAAATCCAAGGAACGAAAATCAAAAACAAATTATTTTCTCCTTCGTTAAGAAATTGCACTTTTAAAGTTTTCAAGAAAATTGATAAATTATGAAGCACATTCAAACAATTTTTGAAATATCCATTACAATATGTCAGCAATGCTCCAAGAATCATAAAGAATTAGCTAAGAAGTTCCATTTTAATAAGAAATAAATTACAGTAAAATGATAAATAACGTTTTCCGTGCCGTTTCCTGTTTTCCCATCTTCCACTTGGCATGTCGGAATGCAGTTTGAAAAGAGGGGCGCATCTTCAAAAAGAAGAAAGCACCTTAATTTGATGACGTCACTGCTTGGGTTCGTCATAAGCCACCAGTCTCGAAAGATATAATATGGGTGACGCCACCGTCATCGATCCATGAAACGTGAGTTAAGATGTCTGAAGTACTTCATGGATCACTGCATTTTATTTTGATGGAATCCATTGGTATTCCTGGAGGCATTTAGCCTGAAGAAGACATGCAAGGAGGCATAGAACGTTCGATAGCTTCTTTTTTTCTAGGAATGCAATTTACAAATGTATGTTTTCCTATGTATCTTAAGTTACTGATTATTTAGAAATTGTACGATAGTAAAGTTCATAGTTCATTTAAATATTCCGCTTCAAGCACTGTTGAATTTTCACTCTGAGTTTAAAACCATTTTCTATTAATCGCATGCTTTTAAATGTTTAAAAGCATTTTTTACAAACAGTTAAATATGTTTTGAATTTTTGAACATATATAGTTTATGATTTAAAAATGACTGTTTAATTTAAGATTTATTTAAACAGTAAGTTATCCTTTGCAAATTATCCTTCATATGTGTTGAAAAAGAGTTTGCAAATGAATGTGTTTTTTAAATGCTCAGGACGATTAATCAGTTTTAACTACATTTTTATGGTTCCTAATAAGATATTCATGTATTGAAATTCTAAATAGTAAACAACTGTAATCTTTGATATTAAACACGTCTAGTAATCATATAAAACTTTAGACGGTACTCAGTTGGTCTCTAGATTTTAGAAGATAAGATAAAATTGACTAAAATTAGCACATACAGAAATTCTCGATTCTTGATTATTTAATTGTATTACTTTATATTAGAAATAGTATTTTTTCATTAAAGTATTTTATTTTAAAAAGCAGGTCACGCATGAATAATCTTTCATGTGCCTTCTTCTGTTTTCCAATTTTGTTCTTAACATAGTATCACGGCGTCGAGCAACGCAATTATTATTTATGATTTATAGGTAATGTTACGTTTAGTGATAAAAATTAATATTTTATTTAGGTTTTAATAACGGTGTTGATAATTTAAAGCACTCAACACTCTTAAAAGCAAGATTTTGAAACATTTGAATCAGTTTCGGAAGCAAAAATTTTGTCGTAAATCCTTCAATTAAATGTAAAATAAGATCTATTTACTTTTCAAATTCTGAAATTTAATTTTAAAATATAAATTTAATATCTTTTTCAAATTATAATAAAGAAACATTTTCTCGTAGTTTCAAAATTACAATTGACTTTTGAAAATAATTCAGTTGTTATCGCTGGTTTTGTCATGAAAATTTAAATTAATGTGGTACATATCTTGTTATAAAATGTGGTAAATTAAAGTAAATTTGAACAGGTAATTAATATTCGATCTGATTTTTTCCTCTGCTGAACTATACCTTAAATGTAAACAAGAAGTTCTAAATTAGTCACTCGAAAGCAAAATCTTTAAAACCCTTAATAGCTTATATATTTTCACATTTCGTCTAGTTCCGTTCCTCTAGGGATAGTTTTGGAATGAAAACATTATTTAATTAATAACAATATCGCTGTGAAACTATCCGTTTGATAATGGTCGGTTATTGTGTCATATTATTAGTTATGATTTTTTTTTTTTTTCAAGAATAACATTTGTTCAGAGATAATTCAAAAGGCTTTTATCAATACCCCGTCGCTTATAATGAAATAGGGTCTATTTATTTTTAGAATAATTAAGCATTTGCATTGCATATTAATAGATTATATTTAGTGTAATTCGTGCTTAAGTTCTTCAAAAGTTCATTTTTATTACTTATTTTTTGAACACATTTTAGGTAACGAAACACACACATTACGCAGTTCATATCAAATTGAATGAATGAATTTATTTGCGCAAAGTGCTTCGCATTTTGTTTTCCAAAAGCTTTAAGAGGACACAAGATTAAGAAAATAGTACACATTGTGAACAATATCATTGATTACAGACAATATAACATGGTATAAGTAACTAAATCTATTTTTGCGTGGAATCTGTAAAACGTATGCAGATGTAGATCCCATTAGTCTAAGGATTATTTCACAGTATTTTCTCCAAATGTAGAGTCAGTGATATTTCACTTTCTTTCAATAACCATTTATTTTAGCTTTTGATTAGCAGAAAATTTTATTGTGAAATTATCCTACCAGCATATAAACTCAAAATAAAACGATGTGTACTGTACTCGATGATCGAACTGTAAATTTAACAGTTATGGCAAAAAAGTGTCTTGTTTCAGACTCTACATTTGGATACATACTGTGAAATGGCTCCTACATTATTATCAACTCCGAAGTATGAAAAAGGATGAGTAAAACCATGCATAAATGTAACTATTATTATTATTATTACTGCAATAATAATCAATCATTAGCATTGCCTATATATAATGTCAAAAATAAGTTTCAAACACTTTGCAAAACGAAATTAATATGATATTTCAAACGTCAATTCTACATATGCCCATATTTTTTTTTTAAAGTAAACTAACGGGCAGACAGAAAGAGCACAAATTTTTAAATTACGCTTTGTAAGAAACACCCGCTGGCTGAATTATTCGGAATGAAGTTAGAAAAACCACGGGTGGTTGCTTGTAATCGCTAGTAAACCCTGTGCCGTGACTGGAAAAACATCTTTCAGAAAAACGCACCATTCCTTTGGAAATTTCCAAATTGTTCACGCAAATGCATGTCTATGTTGCTAACAATGGATCCCTGTGCTGCTTTCCGGATGAAGCAGTTCTTCAAACCTCACGTGCTTTCTAGAGATGCTGGGCATCTTCCCAGGAAACCCGAAATTAAATTCTTTGGTCTCCACGTTATCCAAGAGTTAATTAAATCCTGGCATAATTTTCCTCAAACTAGTCGCTTATACTCCGGGATATGATTTAACAATTCATTAAATTTGCCCCTAAGAAGATTAAATTATAAGGCACAGGTTCGACGAATGTTGCGCGAAAATCGATTTCCTACTCTTAATGTCTTTTTTTAAGGGGATATCGGAATACAGCTTCGTAAATAAAATGAAAGATTAGCCGCAAATCTTTTTTTGGAATTGTCAGCTTTTATGCCATTAAAATTATTATCACTTTTCACTAATGGAATTCCTCTGAAATATCGAAAAGGCATTTTTTGATTTTCAATAATAATGAATGTATTCATTGTCTGAAGGAAATTGATATGTTCACTATGTTTTATGTTCAATATCGTTCGCACAAAGTATTTTTTTTTTCCTATTTTATTTTTTAATGATGATTTCAAAATTAAATTGCAGTTAAATAAAATTTCCATTTTTTTATCTAGTTCAATTTGTAAAGTATTTTATTAGCGGCACAAAGTTTTTTAATAGATTATAAAAGTGAGCGGAAAGCAGAATTCTGATGAATTCGTCATAATGTGAGATCTTCAGATTAATTGATAGGGTTCTTGTTAAGATTTTTTTGTTCAAACTCTGAACAAAAGAGTTACATGTTCTTTTTCAAAAAATGTATAATCAATCAAAAATCTTACTTTAAAAAATATAAATGTTTTTTGAAATGTTTACATAACATAATAAATGTTATATTTACACCATCGGGAACCGGTGATATAAATCCTTCAGTCAAATAAGTTGTGATTTTCTAATTAAAAAAATAATAATAATAAAAAATCAAAAAAGAGATATTCATTCAGACTTAACGCTTAAAATGCTAACACATGCATAAAATCAAATACATTATTCTTGTTACAATAAAATCAGCAATACCTTATATAAGCTCTTTTATTTTTTTAATTAATTAATATTATAAAATTATAAAAAAACTGATGAAAATACAGCATTATATTATTCTACTTTGAAACAGTATTTGATAAAAAAATAAATAAATAAATAAAATGCTGTAATTCAGTGGTTCGGCAAAAGAGAGGGAAGAAAATGATCACATTTAAATCAAACCAAGAAAAGTTAATAATTGATGACGCCCCAAATCGATCTAGGTAAGTAATAAGTGTTTCCTTCTTTGAGAAATAAATATGCTTTTCTAACTAGACATAAGGGTTTAGTTACACTATAAAAAAAGGAAAAACGCAAAGTATTAGGGTAAAGGCACTAGTAACAGACATGCTTATGACATCGCTCTCAAGTCAACTTAATTTTCTGAGCATTTTAATGTATTTAGATTTTAAACTATTTTCTCTCTTGCAACTACATCTCATTTAACGTTTTTCTGCATCTGGATCCTCTGAATTAGTTAATTCGATTTTTATTTGCTCAATTTTGAAAAAAAGGTCCGACCCCCGGTAACAGACCGAAAAAGCTGACAATACTCAGTAACAGATAGGATGAGGAGAGGATGAGTAATGGACGAAATTCCTCTTTTCTCTTGAAATTGTGCAAAAGTTCTTTATTTTTTACAGCTAAAGCCTTATTAAATTCAACGAACATGAAACACCGGCGGACCTCGCGGTGGCTGATCATAACCATCCACCACTGCCTTGTATATACCAATTGTCTCATAAAATACACTATGAAAACACAAAATGGTTGCATCGTATTCATAAGAAACAGCAGAATAAGTTTTACCCGCCTAAAAGTCTTATTATTTAAATCCAAACTTACGAATGTCTGTAACTGGACCCTTGTCTGTTACTGGTGCCGTTACCCTATGGGTAGCACCCAAAATAATATTTAAAGTCTAATTTTTTTTAAATGTATGTATTTACCGTTAGCGTTATTTATTTATTATAGCCTGAGGAAGAAAATAAAAAAAAGGATAAATGAAATCATTCATTTCGGTGCAAACAATACTGAAATCGCATTAGCAACATCCAGTTCACAAACTTAATGGAAAATGATTGTGTGATTGAAATAATAAGAGTAAGCATTAAAATATTTCCCTAAAAAATTTTCATTTCGTACTTTTATTTTTATTTTTTAAGTTCGAAGTTCAAAAAAAAAAGAAAAAATCAGTTCTTGAAAGATGCTGATGATATTGACTGATTTAGATATTTTCCCATTTGAGATGAAAACAAGCCATGACGTTTAGCAATATTTTTTCTATCACCAGGTTCAGTTTTATTTTGATAAAAAAAATACTATGAAAAAAGAGCAAACGTTTAATGATATTAATAAACTAATTTAGAGTAATTTGCTGATTTCTATGTCAGATAAATGTATTCGATGCACTTTCATTACTAAAAATCTTATTATGATTTTTGCTGAGCAAGAAACTTTTTCGATTTAAACTAATCCACTTTTCTCAACTTCGTATCTGCACTATTTAATGCTTCGATTTCCACTTTGTACGAAGTGTCTGCTTTATATTCTGAAATAATCTATCGCAAGTCTTGAGAATTAATATTCAGCTAAGAATTTGGAGTAATAGCTTTAGTTAACAAAAATTAGGTAAATTTGATTAGATAATTTAGGTTTCAGCAGTATTTTTTATTTATCTGATCAAGTCGAATTTTACCACTAATTCTTAATGTTCGTCGGTGAAGTTTATATAGACACTTTTGCAATAGAAAAAAGAGATTTATTTAACACTTTTCATGAAAAGGCGGTTTAACATTTTCAAAATACAATATTTTACAAGCAAACTGCGCATTTTTGTTATAATTCACGACATTAACCTTTTATATTTTGCATGTAGCTGGATTTTTTTAAAATTTACAATATGCATTGTATTTATGCAACGTTTTGATGGATTTGGATTTGACTAAGCAATTTTGCGTTTTAATTTTAAAAAATATTCTGAAATGCATTCTATTATAATTCATCCTTATTTACTTAGAATGTTTGCGCAGTTTAATGTATTGCAGTTAATTATGGTAATTATTGGATTAACTAAAAGGAACGTCAGTAAATTTAACATAATTATTGACGCATTTATTAGTAAGCATTTTTCTGATAAAGATATACTACACGCAAAAAAAAACGACTAACAAAAAAAAGTCAATACTAGCTTTATTAAATGCCGCTATTATTCCAGTTTGAAATACTGACATACTTTCCAAAAAAAAAAAAAACCTTAGCAGTAGACGGAAGCGATAACTTTTCTACCCTTCTAAGTTAAATCAAATATTGCATTATTAAGTACATAATCATCATTTTTTTCAAATTCAGTTACGTTAAGTTCGTTTTCCCTTTTCACATAAAAACTGCGGAGGAAAAAAAAAATAATAGGATAGGTTTCGCATTAAGTAGAGCATTAAAAATGAGAATTTATTAGGCATAAAATGGTTTGCATGAACATCTTTTGAAAAAAAATTATGAATATTTTTAAATAATGCAAAAAATTAATGCCTTTTTGCAAATACACTAATGAATTTAGAAAGAGTAGTAAGAGTAAAAAACGAAGAACGCTTACTTTATGAAACATAGTTCTTACACTAAATTGAACCCTAAAACTATTACTATCACTTAAAAGATAGCTTATATTATGTTTTTTTAGGATAAAAGCTAGTCTATATTTACCGCATTTTAAGAGATGGTTCATACAGACTTTCACACCTTTTTTGCGAAGAAAAAAATATCCTTGTTACACCGAAATACTATTACATTTTTATTTTCAACAATTTTAAATTAACAATTTTTTATGCATGTAATTTTATTTTTTTTCTGAGGAAGTATTTAACTCTTTTTCATATTATTGTTTATTAAAAAGAAGAAGACTGTAGGATTTTTTGCAAAATTTCCTTTAAATGCACAGCTATTTAAGTTTCATCATCATTCAGTTTAAGTAAATATAGTAAATATTAATGTAAAAAAAACATGCAAATTAAACTAGAATTACATTATAGAAAATAATTGGCAGAAGCACTTTTATAATACTGCTAAAGTAAACATTGTTTAAACAAACAAAAAGCGTCGAATAACTATATACAGTTGTAAGGTATGTAAGGCTTTCAATAAATTGTTCTTGAAAGAATGTATGTTTTATTGTCTTTCAAAACAGAAACTATTGATTTTTGTTTTCAAGTTAAGTTACTTTTAATAAAGGGTCACACGTAAGATCAGTTTAATGAAACAAATAAGTACAGTTTAATCAATATACTCTTCTACAAGATCAACTTTCAAAAATACAGACAATTAAAGGAGTCAGAAATATGTTAGGCAATATATATATTGCTATTCTTTTCTATCTATACCATTACTTTGTTTTCGAGGAAATAAAAACGTTAGTAAATTTTATTGAAAATAATGAACTTTTCACGCATAGATTGTAAACACATAAAATAAATATATGCTCTAAAACAAACCATAAACATAAGATATAACTATTACCAAAGTGCAATAACTACAAAATTTAGAAAACAATAAAATTTTAAACTGATATATTTAATAAGAAATCATAAATTTGATATTGTACCGTATACTAAACGTTCTCCAGTTGAACGGAGAAAATAAAATGAGCCAAAAACAATACTTTATACGAAAAAACTACGGAGAAAACAGAAATTAATTGTGTTTAAAAATTCCACAATACTAATAATATTGAAAGTTTTATATTATTTTCCAACTACACTGTAAGATTGGTTTCAAAAAAATATATATAAATGCACGTAAACTTTACGTTCAATAAAGAACTGATACATAGGTAGTAAACATGTTAAATAAATCTATGCCGCTAAAAAAACTACATAAATATAAAATATTACTATCACTAAAATGCAAAAACTTCGAAATTTCATGACATGAAAAACGAACATGAAAAATGAGTTTTTAACACATATATTCAATAATAAAAAATTATAAGTTTTGTTTCAGTGCCGTATATTTAACGTTCTTTCGTTGAACAGAGAAAATAAACATTTCATGAGAAAAATTATAAAAACATAAACATCCTTTTAAATGAAAAACAACGGGGGAAAATAGAAAAATTCATTGTGTTTAAGAGTTTCCATTGTACACAAAGCATTGAAAAAGCAATGTTTTTAAAAAAATTTCTTTCTTATTCAATAATTACAATGCAAAGTAACTATATTTCATGAAGATGATAAAACAACTTTTTAATAACTAGCATTTTATAAAAACCATGAAAACAGACCAAGAGCAAATTTCATGACTTGTTCCGTTACGTATAATTAAAATTCACCCACTCGGAAGAGCTTCTTCGCGTAATCAATACCAAAACGCAAATGAGTACTACAGAATGTTTCAAGCATTTAACAATAAATCTTCAACTCACGTGCTGCGGTGACGGTCGCTAGGAGCAGGACCCAACGCCACGCGTTCAGTCCTCGGCACTCCATAGTGGAGGAATGACTCGAAAATACAAAACTTGGGGAAAAAATCTCCCGATCTTCAATAGTTCTTCGAGTAAGAAACCAAAAGACACGCGCGCGAAAAGAGTATCAAAACTGCTCTTCCTCTTCCTTGCACTCACTCGATCTTGTTTCGCCAGTTCACTGAAAATCTTGTTTCTCTTCTGACATGCTCGACAACTCTCGGGGAGAATTTATAGACAATGTTACGTCATGACTGTGACGTCACATTCTCCGTAAAGTGCGCCCTCTGTCCAAGTAAGAGATGGCCCATGAAAACGGAGACTCGTTTCCAGCAAGGGTCAATGTCGAAAAAAAGAGCATGATCGAATGCTTTGGAGGGGATAATTGATCAAAACTCTGCTGTGCGCAGCGTGAATTGTTTCTTTATTTCTTTTCTAAAAAATGTGAACTCCGTTAGTTTTTTTTTTTTTTTTCGGTTTTTCTTTTTTTAAATCACTACAATTTTTACCGAATAGTACGATGTTTTACAATAACATATTTAAAAAATGTTTTTCACAATAGAATATCGTGAAATCGGGTATTAAAATTATAAACAACTTCTAAATAGAACATAGTTTGTCAGTTTTACTGTAATTTATTGATTTTGTTCATTCAATTTAATTTTTGTTACTTTTTAAATACTTTTTTTTCTTTGCTATAGTTTTTAACCTTAGCATTTTTGGTGAAAGAAAGAGATTCCACAGTAAACATACATTATACAGTAATGACAAATGAAATGAATATTTTTATTTATTTATTTATTTATTTGCTACTACGTGGAATTTTGAATGCCAACTGTAAACTATCAGTCAAGCAATATATTTCTTATACCCTACAAAAAAGCAATAGTTATGCATTTTTTAAAAACAATTCTAAACAAGAAAATAAATTAAAAAAAAAACTTTTTTGAAAAGCCATAGACGAATATTGTATACATTTTCGGGGGTGTTACAGAGGGGAAAAAAGGTGACTGCCAGTAATTGAGCATTTAGTAGAAGTTTCCAAAAATTCTTTTTAACTTCACAGGAAAAAAACCATCAGTTTAACGCGCGTTAATAAATATATCAGGATAAGCAATAATTAATAAGTTTTTTTTCGTTTTATTTACAATAATTCAAATTATTTTCATAAGCAGTTTAAAAGAAGTTTTCGTCAGACATCGATCACTTCCGTCCAGTATTTGACCAGTGTCCGCCAATAATTGTCTTCTTCTGTCCCACAGTAAAAATCAAAATCTTTATCAATAAAATTTGACCATATCTAAGTATTTACGCTGGTATGACGGTAGTATATTACCCTTAAATATTATAGAAAAATATTTAAAAGTAGTAATATAGGCAGACACCGTGTCAGTATTCGCGCAGACCCCCCCCCCCCTTTTTTTTCATTATATTATGCTATCCAATCTAAACTACTTCTTGCTGAGCCTTCCAAAGTTCAGACCCTAGTTTCCGACTTGGCTAACGTACCCTCTTGATGGTCATTATGTTTTTCCCAACTATTGCTTTTTGCAGAAAATTCAAATACAAGTTATTGAGATACGTCAATTATCTTCAATTATTTAGTGGTTGGCCAAAAACATTAATACACCGCTCAAGTAGATTGCTGGGAATCCTTTTTTTTTCTCAAAAAAGTTTCTATTACATTTTTTTTCGTTAGCTTGAGCGTTTTTAATCACTTTGGTATTGAGAAAATGAGCTTTAAAATTAACATAAGTGCATTGCTTGAATGCTTTGTTCAATTATCAATCAATCATGTTGTATGAAGGGCACTGATAGCCCTTCATACTACCCGTAGTTGACCTAGCCTCAATCCCAAAATTAAATGTTAGTTATTAATTTTTTTTTAATTGCTTTAAAAACATAGATCATATTAATATCACAATAAACAACTTTGTCGAATTAATTTAACCTTAAGCAATACCATAAAATGTATCAACATATAAACCTGTTAATAGTCCAAAAAATTACTTTCTTGGACCTTTTTCGATGACTTTGTTGGTGTTCCTCGTCCTAACCTCCAAAAATCAAAACTTTAGTTACAGCTAAAAACTTTTAATGGGATGCTAGACATTTGTGTTAACAACCATGTCAAGAACATGTACTTATTTGAAATGTGTTGACAGCTCTGTTATCTCTTCCAAAGACTGCAGTGTCGTCCTTGTTTAGGTGCATTAGTCTGGAATATAGAATAATGAAGCTGTGGAGGCAGATGTCAACTCATTTAAGATGATAGTGCCAACAAACAGGTAAATGAAGTAAAGTTATCTCACCAGCGAGAGTCCGTTGAGTCTCTGGGTGGCATAACCGTGCTGTCGGTATATTGCATGTAGTTCTACCTTATCCCGGCTTATGAACATTAACTTACTGCTTAATACCCGTGCTTTGTCAACAATTTATGAGTTGAACTGCACCATGCTGCGGTCACTCACTGGTGAGATAAATTTAGTTTATTTACCAGTTTGTTATCGCTCTCAACTTCAGTGAGATGATATCTGCCTCCAGCTCGGTTATTTACCATTCCAGATTAATGAGCTCCAATTTGAACGAAACTGCAGTCTCTGGATGTGACAATCGGAATGTCTGGTATGTTGCACGTAATTCTGCGTCTGCACTGGCTTATGGTAACGAACTACTTAATGTACATATTCATTTTTTTTTTAACATTTCCCGAGTGGTCAATTACTAACGGATCACCTCATCGGAGCCCTTAATAGTCATGAGACACGAACTAGAACTTTTAACCAGTAACCGCGCTGGAATAAATTCAAAAGAAATTTTTCCGTTTTTATTCCTCTTTAGGCATTAAATAACTTTCACTAGAAAAAAAAAGTTTTGAACTCAATTTTTCTATCAAAATATATTTACTGGAGATATTACGTTGTTTAGGATATGCTTCAACATAAACCAGTAACGAAAAGTCAAAAAAAATTTTTAACCACTACGAAACTTTTTTTATTTTACTTGGCTTCGTACTCTGCTCATGGTGAAAGCTTTGCAGATAAACGTGTGATGCTTTTATCTGCAAATATTTTGATACTATTCAGGTTAGTCAATTCACTATCAAAACTTGATATCTGCATTGCATTTGTACAGAAATGCCATCTTAACAACCTTTTTTCACCTATGATCTAATATTGATGCCTTTAAACTTCAAGATCCATTCAGTAGAAGAGTACTAACAATTTAGTAATTTTATTGTTAATCAAGCCGATTTATTTTATGTATTATTAATTGGCACACTTAAATGCGTAAGTTTAAAATATGAACAAGTGTGTAATTAAACTAATCTTACCTTCATATACCAACATCAATTTTGTAACTTTTGTTAACTATATCCATTCTCTCTCTCTCTCTCTCTCTCTCTCTCTCATATCTCTGTCTTTTTCTATGCATTCTCTTTTGAACAGCTAAGGCTCCATATTGTTCTAACTAAACTTTTGTAAATGTTATAGCAAAACAAAAAAGTTTCATTTTATATAAAAAATCAATTAAAATTTAGTGAAAATAAAATTAATGCTTTTCAGGGATTAAATTTCAGCGATTAATAATTAATAGTCCGTTTTTAAAAATTCTACAACATTTTTTTTCTATTAAGCATGAAGAAAGTTATAATTTTGAAATGTGAGGGAAGGAATTACGATCAAATTTGCTCTGTGTTAAAATCCCAATTTTAAAGTAATTTTTCATGTATTTATTGCTAATGAGGAAGCAAAAATAAGAAAAAAGACTTGCACATTTTTTTTTTCAATCCAGCAGTCTATATTTTCTGCATGAGAGGAAAATTGGTGCAACTTTCTACATTTCGGAGAATAGCTGGAATGACGGTTTTCAGCTACCAAAAATAAAAATACCTTTCCTTACTCATGACAAAAAGGGGCGTTTAAAATTAAACGGAGACAATTTAGATGCATATGAGTGCCAATATTACAAAGTAACATCTTGTAAAGTACTACAATGTTTCGTTTATTTTTAACTCAAATCTCTTCAATTGCTACTAGAGTAAATTTGCCGATTTTTTTTTTTTTAAATATTTTGAAATAATTTATCAGCTTCATATTTAAAAACGAGCTGATGTGTGCATCACATGACTTCCTTTTACTCCAATTTTAATGTTATTTCCCCATTATTTCAATTTTAATGTGATTCAATAGTTTACTCTCTAAATATCACCACCAGTGGCCAAATTGAAACCAGATTTTAAAAAAAAGTCGCCAAGTTGGCGACAAAACTTGCACAACTAGACCCCGCTAGGAGTCTACGTACCAAATTTCAAATTTCTAGGACATACCGTTCTTGAGTTAATGCGACATACATACGTACATACATACAGACGTCACGAGAAAAACATGTTGTAATTAACTCGGGAAACATCAAAATGGATGTTTCGGGCGTCTATACGTGCTTGGGTATATATGCACGTGTGGTCGGGTCGAAAAAAAACTCAACATTCATTCGGGGGTGAGCAAAATAGAAATTAAGGTCAATTTTTGAGTGAAAAGGTTTTCGCGAATACAATACTTCCTTTTTTGTAAAAGGAAGCAAAATGCTTAACTTGTTTACCTTCTGCTGCTTTCAACTTATCAAAAGTTCAAAATTGTTTACTTTTCAGCGGTTTTTCCAAAAAAGTAATAATACAGGTGGTAAGAATACTTTCCATGGTACGGAACACTTGAGACCTTTTTTATACAACTATTTTTTCTATGTTAAATAATATTAAAGTATTTTGAAGGTTGAAACGCTCAAAACCGTCTAGTGCGGTAAAAATGAAAACCCCATTTTTAGTAAATAATACCATTAACTTCGAAATAGAATCTTGAAATAGCAACAAGTGAACAACTTAACAGATAAATGCAGTTGGAAGCTTACTTTTAAGATCTAACTTTAAGAAAGATTAATATTTTGCTCCTAATTAAACAAACAAGATAGGCATTAAAATGACAGGTTTTAATCTCAATCAGCAAGAATCTGAAACTATCTAGTAAATTAAACTACTTTGACTATCTTAATAGTAGGCTGTTCTTCCACCTTTTGAGAGTCTCTTTCCATAAGTTGTCAAAACATTTTTTTTTTTTTTGAAAAACGTTTAATGCATCACGTATTATTTCATCAACTGATGTAATTTCTAAAGATGTAAATTTCTTTAAGCTAGAAAATAGTACATAAAATGCAAAATCAAAACTTTCAAACTGTGGTAACTTCTAAAAATTGCATTCTTGACTGCATTTATTAACTATCTGAAAACAGCACAGTTTATACAAGAAGACTTTACTTTAAAGCAGTATTTATAACTCTAAAAGGTAACTTTAAAAGCAGTTGGTGGTTAGGAAGCAAACATGAAGTAATTGAATGTGTTCTGGTTATTGAACGAGTAGTTGGGGGCCTTGTTTGCCCGAGAAATACCTGGGAACTAAACTTGCACGTTTTAACAGCATCTAGTTAATCGAATTGCGCTGCCCATTTCGTGGATTACTGAAGACTAATCTGCTCAGGGCACGTTGGATGAAGAGCGAAGCAATGGATCACTTGAGACTATGTTCGATCTTGGATGGAACAGGAAATGCTAAACATTCGACGAAGATGGAGAATCGATTGAAGGCTCTGCTCCTTTTATTAGTCAAAGATTTGCTAGATTTGTTTTCAAATAAATACTAGTAAATGATCCAGTTTAAGATAGTTTTCGACTTTGCAATGCAGAACTTTAATCAGTGATCACGTGTACGCATCATTTTCTGTTCTTTCATCATGTAAATCTATTTTACATTTAAAAAATCATATTTTAGGCAGTGAGAAGCAAAAGGATGTAAGTGGCAAAGTACAAACCAGTACATAACCAGTACAAATGGTAGGTGAACTTCTCCTCTGTCTTGGGGAAAGAGGTGGTACTCGTAGCCTGGTAAGTGCTGTTATACAGCATGATTTAAAAAACTTTTCAATGAAAGTCTACCTAGGACCTTATCTTTAAACGCATTTTACTGAAAACTGGAAAATGTTCACTTACATCCTTTTTCTTCTCACTGCCTCGTTTGTTCTTTGTCAGTTATTACTTTTGATGGTGATATTTTCATATTTCATTGAGAGAAGATGTACTGAAACATAAGTAGAAGATTCCCTTTTTCGAGAAAAGCTGCTTCCGCAAACAACACAAAGTTGTTATTTGGTTTTTAATTTCAAAGTTTTATTAGGGAGTAGGACTTTGAAATCAACATTTTTTTTTTTCTACTAAGAAAGTGGGCGAGGTGACGAAATTGTAACGGAAATGAGGTAAGAAGGAGAAACTGTAGCAATAGGGAAAAAAATCATTTACACAGACTATGGTTCAACAGTAGTTCGGAAAATGATACGATACACTTCAACCGGTTTTTCTACGCTGATTTACATCCTCTTCATTCCGAGCTCTCGAATATTTTCCTTAAAAATTCAATAATATGCTGTCCGAGAAATGTTTGAATTTTAATAATGTCTCTGAGCACGTTGAACAGTGTACGCAATGAATTTTGCTCGGAGTACTTTTATCTGTTTAATTATATCATATTATTGTCTTCCAAATTTTTCAGGGTTCTAAAACTTATTTTTATTTGCAAAGCTGCAATAACGAATCTTCATGAATTCAAAACTTTCTGTGCCGACCGCCTTATCTAGTGGTCAGAGAAGTCCGATTGCGATCGGGAGGTCCCCAGATCGATTATCCGGTTCGAACACGGATGTACTTTTTATCTTCAGTACTTATCCTTTCTTTGAGTGAATGTTGTTGTAATGTGAATAGCTACCTACCTACCTTATAAATGGGTCCTTATGGCATGTGCGTACTGTGGAAGTTGGACCATCGAGTTACGGTACTGTTAGACAAAGTGAAACAGAACTCCCCAATCTTGCCAACCTAGCTGACACAAGTCAACAACATCATTTGCTTTTTGTTTCAAACAAGAATATTAAATAACATGCTTTCCCAAATTCCTTTTACAAATTGTTGACTGTAAGACTGGTTATGGGTTCTTTAATTATCAAACAGCGCAGCAATCGTCGAGTTCATTTTAACGTCAACGTTCACAAAACAATGACCATCAGTCTGACATGCAAGTTGAAAAATACATTGCAAACACGGGTTTCAAGCAAAACCGATCACCTTTATATTACCTACAGTGACTAAAATGAGACCCTTAATTAAAAGTCAAGGAAAAGTACCAAAAAGGTTCCTGTCGTTTTACCGTCACAAACGTCACTGTAAACTCATCAAAAGGTGGCAGAAAATTGCGAATTTCAGTCAAAAGTAACTTTGCAATATAACATTGCAGTGACGTGTTTACAGCATCAAAAAAGGATTTAGTTACAAATCAGTTGCTGGTATGACGTCTTCACAACGTCACGAAATGACTGGTATGATATTAATTGCTGGAGCAACGTCATGTTAAAGTCTCATGAAACGTCTCACAAATGTTTGACAGCCTGACACTAGTGAGAAGTCACAAGTGTCACTTTTTGACTAACCGTTGCAACTATGACGTCCTTGTAACTTGGCTGTAATATGTTATGCTATCGGTAATAAGCTACTCACAGCTGTTCTATAAGTTTAATAGTTTCATAATATTTGTTTACCCCTTGCTTAACTGACCGAAACGCAAAATTTGCTTATGTAAGGCTTTTGCGTAAATGACTTACGATTTAAGCTTAATATAATTAGCTCATTAAAAGAGGATTAAGATTTCTTTTCGATCCGGCAGCTGAAGTGAAAATTCGAAGATCGTATTCCTCTTTTTGTGTTTATCAAAATGATGCAGAGTTTGCGATTCAAACTGGAATCGCTTAGCAGTATCCCGGTTGAACATCAGAAAACGATCTGGGGATCTGGTAGCAAATTGAAGCGTATCGATTTTAGCTAAATAAATCTTCCAAAAGATCCTCACTGATTAGTTCTGACCGAAATTAATAAATCAATTAATTGAAACTGAAAACCAATCTATCAGTTAGTTTCCCGAATAGATTTTCAATGAAGCAAACAAAAGAGGTTTGAATTTTAATTCTTCGTGGCATTTCAGGTTTTATTTATTCTATTTGATTTGTGTTCTTCATATGGAATAGTTTTGCAATTGTTGAAAGTGTGTTTCAGTTGAAAACTTTAGGGCCTGCAGCTTGCATTCAAAACTTCAATCTTATTGCACAGTAATATTTGCACGGAGATGTTTCTTAGTTCCTAAAAATGAAGCTGGTTAAATAAAAAGCCTAAATTTTGTACATAAGGAAACCTTTTTCAAACTTCAAAAAAAAAAAAAAAATAATAATAATAATAATAGTATACTGCAAAATACTGCAAATATTATGATGAAAATTACAACTGTGAGGTTATTACAATATTTTTCCTTCAAACCTAAGCAATAGCGTTTCTTAGAAGCAGTTCTTTTATTTTTTTTCTCAAATTTGAAATTCATTTCTCATGAAATAGAAAGAAAAACTTAAAACATAAGAGAAGTAAATTTATTACAATTTTTAAAATAGTTATTGTCATCCAAAACATTGCTATAATATCTTATCATGTCTATATAATAGAAAATTGCACAGAAAGTAATTCATCTCCTTGTTTTTTTTTTTTTTTTTTTTTTTTTTTTTCATATTTAAAAACTATTTTTAAAACAATTAATGAAAACTAACTGAAATATTTTATTGTAATAAATGGTATGATTGTTTTTTGAAATTCCGAAGACAAAAGACATAACTTCTCTCATATATGATCACAAATGTAATGCTTTGAAGCTTTTATTTGGAAATGTTAAGCAATAACAGTAAATTTTCTTGAACATGCATAAGGTATGCATTTGTAGGACTTTAAATAAATTATGACTGAGGATTAGAAAATGTAGGAAAGTTTTTTACTTGTTTAAAGTATTTCGACTTCGAAAGTAATCATAGAATACATTTTAAACACAGAAAGTATTTATGGATTACATTCAGTTTCTTGATTGGCGCATTTGTATTTTCGAAAAGACATCGAATTGCATTATAAAATATTCTATTGTTATTAGAGAATTTAAATTCATGAAACAACAAGAAGTATCTCAGTAAAAAAATTACATCTCAAATATCCTCAAGTTATAACTTATCTCTGCTAACTTAGTAGTGAAGTTTAAAAGCCAGTGAAGTTAATAGAGAAATTTATTGATATTTTGTTCACTTTTACTACTTGCAGATGCTAGCCAAGATGAAACTACATGCCAAGTTTTGAATCATATCTATTAGAAATTGACTTTATAGGTAAAAAGATAAAGGAACCAATTTTGCTCTATAATGAAAAAGTAATTGCAATATTACAACCACATTTTATATAAGTTTATGAATTTAATTTTATTGCTAAATTTTTTTATCGTATAGTTCGTTAATCATTGTTGAGAACTAAAAAAACAAAATCAGAAATTTTAATTAACCGTCACGGCGAATCAAACTTATCGCAAATGTGCATTTTCCAAGAAATTGCGACACATTAGTCTTTATTCAAAACATTAAATCAACATAAATTTTAAAAGATCTGAGCTGCCGATTATGTTCTTACATAAAAATTTTTTGAAAAAAAAACAAGAACCTACTTCAAAACTGCTCTAAAAAGTGAAAAATAATTTTATTCTTTAAACACCATCGATAATACTTTTAAACATAAGCAAAAGGCGCAAAAACAAAAAGTAAAATCCAGAGCAACCATGCTTCGTTCATATTTTTTTCAGAAAATCATCCAAAGCTAGGAACGAAACACTAAAATCGTTACTCAGATATGCTTTCATCAATGCACAATGCATATATGTGGTAGTGAATAAACTGGGCCTGGCTAAATTTAGAGTTGTAGTTGAGTTATGGCTGTGAATGATTTTATCTATCGTTTTTGCGCCAGCTTCAAAAATTATGTTTAAAAGTGTTATCGATGGTGTTTAAAGAATAAAATTATTTTTCACTTTTTAGAGCAATTTTTGAAACCTGTTCTTTTTTTTTTCAAAATTGTTTTATTTCATTCTTTTGAGTGTAAATGTATTTCAGAAGTATTAATAAGTTACCACCACAAAACTTCACCTAATCTTTTTCATAAAAATGCTCCATACTAAAAAAAATTATAAACACGCCTTAAACTTTTAGCGATTGGCACTAAAATTTATCTTTGTTCCTCTCTGGAAATCATTTGTGTGTTAATTTAATCATAACCATTTAAATATTACGTTTTCCCTAACTAATTTATATTTCACTGTATACATGTTGCTTGTGATGCAATCCTGTATCTACTTACTTGGCCCCGATCATCTGTTATTGGCATATATAATAACGGTAAAAATACTACTGCAGTTGAGGCAAACCTAACCTAGTAGCATTGTGAAGGCTAAGCAGATCCTAATCACTGCATTACCTTGCTTCCAGGTTAGATTTACCCCCACTATAGGGCAATGACACTGAAGACACTTGATGCTTGCTTCAGAAAGGCCTTCATTCAAAAGTATCACCACAATTACTATTAATAATACCGTTGTATGGCACCTAATTTTTGTAACAATGAGTTTTATATTTAATCATTTAATAGGGAAATTGCATAAAATTTACTGTTTTTGACCTAACTTTTATTCTAAAGAACAAATATGGTCTAACAAAGCGATGGGCTCTAAGTTGAGCCATCCCCTATCCATTAAAAAAAGAATCATCAAAATCGGTTCACTAGGTGAAACGCTGTGAGTGGACAAAAAAAAAAAAAAAAAAAAACATACATACAATATAAACTGATAACCGCCTCCTTTTTGAAGTCGGATAAAAAGAATAATAACTCTCTGGGCTTATTTAATGGCATTGATGAACAAGTCACTTATAGGTTTGAAAGCGCTTTTTCTAAAATAGTTGGGATAAAATGCCTAATTAGAGCTGCGGAGTCAGAGGAAAAATGACCGAATCCTGCTTTGACTCCAACTCTGGGAATTTTTTCAGCCTTCAACTCCGACTCCTTTATGGTAAAGTTTACCCCAAAATCTGTCCAACTCCGACTCTGACTCTTGGCACTGACAGACTTGCGGACTTTGAGGAAAAATGACCGACTCCTGCTCCGACGGAGTTTTTGAGCCTTCAACTCCGACTCCTATACGGTAAGGTTTATCCCAAAATCTGTCCAACTGCGACTGTGACTTCGACTCTGCAAGCACTGGCAGAGTTGCGGACTTTGAGAAAAAATTATCCACTCCGACTCTTGAAATTTAGAATCTTTGAAACTCCCGACTCTGACTACTTTACCCCAAACCCGCTCGGCTCCGACTCTTCGACCCCGATTCCGCAGCTCCTGTGCCTAGTACAAACGTAAGCAACATGCTGAATTATGAAGCAAAACCAAACGCTGTTAAATATGCGGCATATACTATGTATTCCATTCTGTTACAATCTTGGAAAATGGTGCGAACTGTTTTAGAATTTGAGGAGAGAGATACATCGTGAAGTGTTAATCAGCTATACCCTTATGAATAATAAATATTTCCATTTTATGCTCTGCGGAGTGCTTAATGGTAGATTAATTCCCAAAGCAGCTTTATCTCGAGAAATGTATTCGGATAGATAAGGATGTATTTTTGTGCTAACTTATAGAAGGAACTTTGAATGAAACTAATTATATCGCATGAATTTTGTTTAAAAATTCATGCGATAAAAAAAGAGTTATATTATATTTAAAGCTTTATTTATGATTGACTCTTTAATTATTGAAGAATAATTTATACTTAATAATTCATAATTAAAAACGTTAAGATGTTTTTAAAACTCTTCTTTTTCAAACTGTAGATTCATCAAAAGTAATAATGTTATAAATAACATTTTTTGATACATTTTACAACACATAACTGATGTTTTTATCAATTAATATAATTTCTTGAAAAAATAAGCAAACATGTTTGACGCAAAATTTAAAATTTTCCATTTCAATTGCTTTTAAAAGATTCCAGAAAATATGACTGCATTAAAACATAAAAAATACTTCATTTGAACTATTTTGCATCAATATTATCTCAGCAATCCAGGTACTTCCTGAATTTGATCCGAGAAGTACAAGGATAACTGAAATAATTATAAATACAAATGAAATTCATAATTTTACTATTAGTTTTAACTAAGAGTTTCATGTAATGAATTTTCCTCCCTCCCTAATTTTTTCTTTAAAAGTCTAGTCAACTTGTTTTTTGTTTTTAACGTTCGCAATCCGAAGAAAACACCACCATAGTTGCTCGTTAATGTATTTATTAGAGAATGATATGAATTGGAATTAGGATCAAATAAACATTCCCAAATATTTTCAGGATTAAAATTGATTTATCAAAATTAAACACTCAATTTACGCAGTCAGTCTAGTGTAGTTTTAGTATAAATTTCCCACAAATCCTAGACATTACACTAAAATGCAACTAACTAAATTATATTACATATGCCATCAGGAAATATTAAAGGTGTTCCCCTTATGGAATACAATTTAGCCTTAGAAGTAATCTCTGACGGCTGACTCTGTTACATCCTGTGCTCAGTGCACTAAAGAATCACGAGTATCGGACAATGGTAGACTGAAAGTTTATTTTCCTACTTCATTAGCTGCTTTTAATTTTATTTACTACTGAGTCTATATATCTAAAGCCCTAGATCATAGCTTAAGTAGCGAAACGCCCGCCATCTTGGGGCTAAAGGATGCTTTCCTCTATGTCTACTATGGTGAAGTACCATGTTTTGATTCTTGAATGTTGTGTTTCTTGATTGTGAATTAACATAAAGTTTATAAAAAACCACAATTAAGAAGCAAAACACGCTATTCACCGTAACAGGCATACTTGAAGAAATCATTGTTTAGCCCCAAGATGGCAGACGTGTCGCTACTTAAGCTACGATTCAGGGCTTTATATATATCGACAACCGCCAAAATTCCGGACAGGCATTAATTTACTCATTAGTTCGATTTCGTTTTCGGCTAAATGGGCCAACGTCATTGGCTAACGCCCCAGTGCTTTGAAAAGATATCTAATACACCCGCCACATGTTGGCAAAGTCGATATCAACTTCATACTCCTTCGAACGATTAAAGTTAGACGATAAATATGTTCATAAACTCGTTTACCCTGCATTACTAGACTTAAGTTCATATATTCGTCAACATTGTCATTTACAGCATACTCTTCAACCAACATCGTCATTGTCATGATTATCATACGTCCAGCACTTCAAATATCCAGTGCCTGATATAGCTAATAAAAATTTTGTAAGTAGCAGTTATTTTTACGCTTTTATGCACTACTTAGTTTGTTGCAATGCAGTTTTTCCCTGCTTATATCACCAATTTTAACATGGGGTCTTTGAACTTGGCAAGAAATTGAAGAGATATCGTCAAGTACCATTTTGGCACCAAATGTGGCAAGAAAGAGCCAAATGATTACTGCAAGTTTTCAGCAGAACGCCTTAATGTTTGTATTTCATAGCTTTTATTATTATTATTATCTTCGCCTTCATCAAATTCAAAGTCAAAAAGCAAATTCACAATACTGCCAATTTATCACTATTTTCAGCGCGACAATTTATAATCCTGCAGATTAATTTAAATTTTTAGAGATACTTATGCTTCTCTTTCAGAATCACAATCAAAGGAAAAATATTCTTTTCAGTGTAAAACAACTCTAGAACTGTTACTGTAAAAAGTACCGCCATACATGTTGCCAGTACCATTTACCTTTATATTCCATTTGACGGATCACTGCAAAGAAAACGAGAACGCCGATTGAGACCTGCCGTCTTATTCACGGAATAAGAAACTGCTTCCTATACAAATCATATCACACTCCAGGGTCCCCATACCTACCACTATTTATGATTTTACCGGTTGGATGGAACTTAGAAGAAAGCTCTTTAACCAGCAAAGCAATCCCTGGTTCAGCACCCCAGAGGTATTGATCCAGAAAGAGAATTTTGTGACCACGACATATTTAGCGTGCCCCAGAAACCATTAACGAACAGTTAGGATCTTCGGCCGGCTGGAATCGAACCTTCGGTTACAAGTCCGACGCCTTAATGATCAGGTCTCCCATGCTTAATGTGACTGAAGAAGAAGGGCAGAAATCAATCTGTGCTTCGCGCAGTAAATCCAATGGTGTATCCATTGTCACTAAAATAATTAACGTTTTCGATAAAACTTAACAGTAATATTTTCGCTGTACTGAAAAAAAACCCATTTTACAGTAATATTTACCTCTAAATCTTCCTGAGTTTTTTAGTGTTGACAGCAATAGCACAAATATCAACAAAAACAAGCTTGTATTTTATGCTGAAACAAGACATCTTATTACGTATCTGGCGGGGCGTCGAAAAGAACGTGAAAAATCTGGAATGTGCGAAATGAATAGTATAATAACAATGACGTACACTCCTAGCAAAAACCGCATACCTTTTAACTGAGAACATACATCCAAACAATCTACTCCTCCAGGAGGGCATGATTTTGTGATCGCGCCATAATGTCACCTAGAGCAGATAAAATCGTCTGTTAGTTTTGATATCCATAGCAACAGTGGATTGCTACAAATGTATTGAAAATCTGCTGTCTCAAACAGTGAAAAATTACGAAGACAAAAATGAATTGATTGTGACAAACAACTACAAAGAAAACGTTTTAATGTCTTTTAATGCCAGCAGAATATGGTATTTTTAATCAAGCAATTGACTGTTTTATAGTATTTTTATTGTAATAATTACTATTATACACATTTTTTTTCATTTATAAACGAAAACTCTTTTCATTTCTGATTTTAAATGTCATAAAAAAGCATCTGCAAGAAAAACGAATTAAAATGTTCTTTTAGCTCTTTGAGCACCAGTAAGAACTGTGAAAAAAAACATTTAGTCAGTATTTCACAACACAATCAAATGCCATAGAGCTATGAAAAAAAAAAAAAAAAAACACTTTCAAAATAATCTTCTTAAAAGGCTATTCGAATAAAAAAATAATAATAATGCATTTTACAACAAGCAATTAAATTGATTGAAGCAATGAAAATTATTTTTAATCATAAAAATGCAGAAATTTCAATTCATCACAAATAACATAAAAAATTTTGCAGATAAAAAATAATCTATTTAATCTTTTCAGAAATCTGAAATTTAATATTGTAGCTACAAAGCAACTCGTAGCATTATTTGGTGCTAAATATTTTTTTTTAAATCTGCGCATTATTTTTGTTGTTTCTGAACGAGCTCTCCCTTACATTTCACAATTTATTAAATCTTATTAAATATTTTATTATTTAAAGTAATTTTAAATCCTCGTAATTTTTATTCTTCTAATTATTTTTATTTTATTTGAATTTCTGAAAATAAATAACTCTTTGTTCTGGAAAAATGATGAAATTGTTTCTTTTGATAATATCGACTGAGACAAGTATATCAAATACAAAGTACATCAATAAATTCAATTCAACTAGATCAAAAACATGTCTGAATTTTAATGAAAATATACTTTAGAATTGGAAAAAATAAATAAACTATAATAAAAATAAATGAAACATTCTTTATCATTTGAATGCACTTCACTTTTTCCCGATTTCGTTTTCTAAAGGTATTTTTGTTCTTAATGTTTTTCAGACGAATAACTTCTGGAATATTAAGATTGTCATCGTTTTTGCGGAAAATACAAATTTCTTTTCTGAAATTTAATTTCAACGAGACATTTTTCGATAGTGGAAAAGTGGGTTTTTCTATGTTTGCTATATGATGAAGGAAGAAAACGTGCTTTTCTTTTACAATTTTTGTGCATGAATTCTTTTATTTAATTTTTCTCCGAATCTTTCTATTTTTATTCTCTTAAACAGTCTGCTGATTTTAACTGAAATAGGAATACTCCAAATAAAGATACTTATTTTATAACCACCCGGTATATTAAGGTTTTAAGAATAATTGCCAATTGTAAAATATATCACTGTGTTTATTTAAAATTCTGTCCCAAAAATAAATTTAATTAATAATCAAGCAATGCTTCCTTATGAATAATTTCTGATACTTTATGAATCAATTATACTTAACAAAGATTTTGAATCACAATAAGAAAAAATCGCATCCCAATAAATTGTATTTACTGATATTGTTAATGCCAAAAAAAAACACGTATTTGCAATTATTTTTTTATGTCGCGTTACACTTATGTGGCACATTGTAAAATTGATAACTTTTTTAACACATGTCAAAATAGTTTTTACATGTCTGATACAATTCTAGTTGTAAATTATTACATTTGCATACAGCGTACAATTAAAATAATTTATAGTTAAAACTTATATCATCGTATTATGTTACTATATTATGTAAAATATATTATGTAAAAACAATAATGATCCGAGTTTTAGCCATACATTTTATATGCTTATTTGTTTCAATTTATTTACGTAACCTTAGATGTGGATACGTTTGCAGAGATTGCTATTATGAATCTCAACTAAAATTTCGAATACTAATTTCGTCGTGATATTTTTAACTTCAAACTGTACAAAGTTGTACTGAAATCATCTATGTGGTATGAAATTGCCGTTTACTTAATTCATACGGATAATTTTTACAAGACATTTGGTTTCAACAGTAAACCATTACTTTTGGTATTAGGTTGTGGTGGTTCCTTCAATCAATCTCCACACATACTTTTGATGCTTAGTACACGAAATCAGGTAGGTTTGACCACACAGTAGGCTTGAGCCAACGTCTCGTTTCATACTTAAATGTTTATTTAACTGATGCTAGCATCATATGATAGCTTAGTATCAAGTAGAATTTAAAGTTAGCTCAGTTCTTTAGAAATTTTGAACTAGAATAAAGGAGCAATCCTATGTAAAGACTATCTCAGGAAAAAAAAATACTTCATTTGTTGCAAGTTCATCTCTACTGTACTAATCGTCATTAACATAGCGAATTATTTGTGTACTGAGATTAATATATTAAAAAACTGCATACTTTCCTTTTATTTTCATTTTTTGTAATAATGTGTTGTTTAATTTTTCGCAAAAATGGGTTTTAATGGAGGTTTGTCCCGGATCAAACCTCCCCATTTAGATTCATTTAATGGTGTAACAATTTGTGAACTGTTTACAGCATTTAGTTAGTTTTTTTTTTTACTCAAACGAGAGAATTTTTCTGCTCTTGCATTGCAATTAGTCCTTTGATAGTCATTTGAAGCACTACACTGTTAAAACTACAGGTTGCATTCGGCACCTTTCAGGGGTGAAACGCTTGTTCACCAGCGGCACCCAATACGGAGCCGAAATTTCACCTCTAACTAGGGTGAAAAACAGGCACCTTTCAAAAAGTAGACAGCCGGGGTGAAAAGAATGAACCTTCGGAGAGAGAAATGGCACCCTTACTGTAGATCCTCCCCCTCCCCCGTATTGTGTGCGTTTTTGAATACAGTTGTGTATTTTTCTTTTTTTAATAGTTTTGTTTTGATTCATGATAGTCTACGTTTTGCACACTTTTCACATTGCATGAATTCAGTACTGGAAATGATTAAAACTTGTAATTACAGCATTTGACCATATTTCAGAGTTTTCAACATAGTTAAGAAGTGCTCATTGCTTTAATTCATCTGATCGTTCTCTACATCAGTGTTTCTCAACCTCTTTTGACCCACGGGTCGGTAAAAACAAATGAAAAACATTGCGGACCTGTGAAATTTTTATCCTTTTCTTAAAAATAAATAAAATAAATAATAATAATTATAATAACTCTCGGGGCGGTAAAAAACTTGTAAAAAAATTCTGCGTACTGATGAGTTTTTTTTTTTTTTTTTTTTTTGTTTTACAAAGTAATATTAAAGATGAATAAAACAATAAATATCTACAGACTTTATTTGGTATCAAAGAGTTGTCACAAATATATTTAAAGTTAAAGACGAGTAATTATTTGAATAATCATAGTTAAGTTAATGATAATTTGTGAGAAATAACCGCACCGAAAGTAAAGTGTAGATGTACTTATGAATTATTTACATGAACAGCCAAAAATATTCTGGAATATTCAAGTTACGATAAAACAAAATCGTTTCTCAAACGTTCAACATTTCAATCAAAATAACAATAAAATAAAATGCGCATAAAATTTTTCGACAGTTAAAAATTTAAAGAAACTCCTAACACTATCGAATAACCGCTAACAGGAAATGATTCAAACACTTGAACGAAAAAGCAAAAGAAAAAGATAGACGGAGAGAGATTTCTTTTTTATTTTTTACGTTCGCTACACGAAGGACAAGAATCATTTTTATTTAGGTTCTCACTTGTTGGTTATTGAAAATATCATTGCGGTTACTATTTCGGTGATTAAATGTTGCTTATCGAGTACTCAAGAAAATAATGATAGATACATTTAGTAGCGTTTTGTGTGAATGATGGAATTTTCACGATAGTAACGGTAACCTGAAAATAAACAACTAACGGTACTACGGTATCGTAACGGACTAACGCTAACTGAAAAGCATTAAACGTACTTTTAACTATGTTTGAAAGCCCTAAAAGCTACAAAGTGTTCAAAAGCTGTACTTACTTGTTATTTTAAAGAATTATCCTACAAAAGTTGAGATTTAATCCAATAGTGTACTTCATTCAATGTGAAAGACGTAGAAGCCACGCGTAGTGCAACCTATCATTCGTCCGCCATATTGAAGTGGTTGAATGGTGAATGTATGTCGGAAGCGCATGCGCCAGCAAGTCATTTAGCGATTGCTTGCTGTTTTGGCACCCCTGTCTACGACTGTCTCCTACTTTCGCACCTCTGCTTTACTTCCTGGCCAGTATGGCACCCTTGGTCACCATGCTTTCACCTTAGGGGGAATATATTCACCCGTCTGGAACCTCTGGTTATAACAGTGTACCTGTTAACTCATTATTCCGATCAAACTAAACACAACTGAAACTTGCTTTTCCCATTTTTTAGCAAACTTATTAAGATACTCAACACATCTCTATTTTCCTAAAATATTGGCTAGTCTTTGTTTACAGTAGCTGAAAAATCTTTTATTTTATGATATGATAATCAATAAATAACTTTGAAAAGGCAAATGTGGCGGAAAACGCACCAAATCAAAAATATTGAGATACCCCTGCCAAATCTTGTATCGAAAAAATGCACATTATGAATAAAATCTCAAAATAATATTAAAAGACTAAGAAACAAACAAATATAATAATTGGGCTGTTCTTCAAGTAATAAATTTGATTCAAAATACAGTAAAACCCCTCCTTAAGAACAAGCCCCTCAGATGCAGACGCCCCTCTTATGCGGACACATTTTAATTCCTGACTCCAAGGCAAATAACATTATTAAACCCCTGTCCTGCGGACACCCCTCTATCGGGGACAAAAAAAAAATCCCGTTAGTGTCCACACTTGAGAGGTTTTACTGTATTATAAAGTGATGTAGGTGATTATTTCAAAGCCTCACACACAACTCTAGTATCCCTGAAATGAGAGATGTTTTGTAAAATGTTTGACTATCTAAATTTTCTTACATTATATTAGCTGCTCCATAAAAGTAAATGGCTATGAACGTTCCATAAATTTTCTCAGAAGATTTGTTGCACACAGCTTCTATTTAATTTGTCCTGGAAACAGTGGCGGCGCTAGGCGTCGGCGACGTCGGCAAATGCCGACGGCCTCGCGCAGGTAGGGCCTCGCAAAATTCTCCGAAGTAAATTCTCAGAAGTTTTAAGATAATTCCATGTCTTTGATTGAAGCTCTTATTAAATACAACAGACGCAAAAGTAATCAAAATAGTGTGTGCAGGGGAAACTGCACAGAGCCCAGCCTTAGCAAATGTTTGGCCCAATTCTGTCGGGGCCTGAGTTAAAAATATTCAATGGCAACAGCTTATTAATCAGCTAACTCTATCCCCCCCCCTTCTTTTTGCTCTTCTTTTCAGTTCTTTTCTTTTTTCTCTTGTTTCCTAAGTTCATCTAAAAGTAAGAAAATGTTCAAAATGCTGCTCCTCCAAACTCCCCCTCCCTCCACACACACACACACACCGAAAGCATTATGGAGCAACTGAAATTTTGTTTCTAGATCTAACATTTCGCGATATTTCCAGCTTATAGCCCCCAAATACTCAACAACATCAAAAATTGCGTTTTTAGCTTGAATTTCAAAAATTACAATTACATATTACAAAAAATGGCTCTACAATCGCATTTTTAAGGCTTGAATTTCAGAAAATATTTGGTCAAGGGTCCCCATACGGTCTTTCTTTTACACCATAAGCAATTAGGCTTTTTAAACTACATTAACAAAAAGTTTAAGTGGAATGGCTCCTGAATATAAAATATTGCTAAAGTTTTTAGTACCATAATTTTCAAAATTTTTCGAGGGAAGAGCTCCCTTCCTTCCCGTAAAATCTTCAAAGTTTGTCTAAAATTTCGTTTTTGAAACTTTAATTTCGAGAATTTGCAGAAGATTGATTTTGACTTTTTTTTTCTTTAAGAATCGATCTGGGACAGGCTCTGATCCTAAAGTCAATAAATATGGCCTATAATTGCGTTTTTAAAGCTTCAATTTCTAGAAATTCCCACCGAGACCCCCTGTACCTTTTCTCCCTTAATATCAGCAAAGAAAGCGTAAAATGGCGTTTTTAAACTATAAATTTCAAATTTTTTCGGGGGAGAACCCCTGGACCCCCTTTCTATCATGTAATTTTTTTCCCCGTCAATATGCCGCCTCCTCCCCCCCCCCCCCACCACCAAAAAAACTTCTTTACTGCGCTACTAACCACGAAATGTTTTTGTCCTAGCAGTACAAAAATTAAATTCCATGAATTCAATTATTTGTCTGAGAATATTTTACGATTAAAAGGGCCTCGCAAAACTGCATCGCCGACGTCTACTTTTGCTCTCGCGCCGCCACTGCCTGGAAATGAAGATATTTAACAGTGTACAAAACGGATGTCGTTAAGCTCTATCATCTAATGATCACTAGAGACACAGAAGGCGTTGTTTTGAAAATGAAGTTTGACTGTAACCTTTTTAACAATCAAACTTTACAGATTCAAATCGTAATTCGTTTAGCAATTTATGGTTACTCCTTAGATGTAATCTAATAGCATTGCATTAGGCATGTAATTAGTTCAGCACAATTTTTTCAACTTTTAATCTGTGTGGGTCAAAACTCCCTCCCCAAGGTATATGACCCAGACTGGGCACTCTTGAAAATTATTAATAAAAGAAAATATAATACATTATTTAAATAAACGTTAATAATGTAAAAAGTTACCATGCATCATAATGAAGCAAAAAAATGTAAATTTGGGCATTTTATAAAAAAAATAGAAAAAAATAGAAAATTGCATTTGTAAAAATCGGGTCAAACCTTCGTAATTCCTCCTACTTACATTGAAGGCATTATTTTATTATTATGCTGTTTGTTATAATATTTCTCAGTAAAACAAGTCAGAATGTGTTGAATTTCAGCTGAAAGTGACAATCTTCCAAAATTCAAAAATCATCAAAAGATATTTTTCAAAATTTGTGTAGTGTATAGAGAAATTAAGATAATATTTTTTAAAGAAGAAAACAGACTTTGTTGCTTTTACATGAGATAATGAAATTATTGATGCTTAGCTTCTTCACAAGCTTCCATTTACATTTTGTGGCGATTTTTCCTATCGAAAATACACAATTTAGTGGCTATGAATGACTTTTTAGAAAATTTAATTTTTAAACTTGTGCTGATTAAAATATTTTGGTTGGAGTGAGCAATCAACGTTAAAATATTGTTTAATAGTTCTTATTAGATAAAATTTTACATACTGCAAATAATATATTTTTTCCCATTCGCCTAAAAAACATTTTGGAAATTGGTAAAACATGAGTTTTGGTAAACGACGCAAGATCAATGCTCACGCTGTTTCTCCGGTTCATGAGCTGAAAAATTTGGTCAGTGAAGTGCAACTTTAAAGTATAGTTGAACTAAACTCCCCGTTAAGCATTTGCATCCGCGTTAAAAAATAAAAAGGCCAACAAATGCATTTATCCATGTTTTCAACAAAGAACATTTGTTGTTTAAACGCAGTTTTGAGGAGTTTTTTTCTTCTTTATTCATTTCCTGTCCCCTTGACTTCATCGGTCAACACTTTTAAATTGTTTCATTAAAATAGGATGGAAGCATTGGAACTAGGAAGTAAATATTTTCTTTTCTTTTTTTTTTTTCTTTTTTTTTTTTTTTTTTTTTTGTGTGTGTGTCCTTTTCTGTGTTTTTGAATTTACATAATGTGAATTAAAATACCTAAAAACCAGCCCATACTGGAAGAAACGGGGTTATTGGTGGAGGTCACAGAAGTACGTTTCATTAAATAAATAAATAGTTAGTTAATTTGCGCTTGCCTTTCAGCCATTTTAATGATTGATTTTAATTTTGTTGAATTATCTATTAAACTGTTTCCTGCTTTCAACTGATTTTCAGGATGATTTGCGCTACATTTTTTTGTTGTTTAATAACAACCTTACCTTTTTCACGAAAAAAGTAAATAGCGAATAAAATCACGGTAGAAACACATGCCGAATGATGTGAGAATGCGTGAAACATAGCAAAAAAAAAAAAAAAAAAAAAAATGCAACTCTAAACACATTTCATCACTATCCGATTTATTTAACAAAAATTTCCCAAAACCTTTAACAACACTTTGTTTTTATCTCCTACCCCCTCCCCCTTTCTTCATGCTTTACTAATTTGAATTAGTAAAAATGGGAAAATATTAGACAAAAGAAAAAAAACTGTCAACACATATTATCATTATCCTTTGTCTAAGGTAAAAGTTTCCATACCTTCTATTTCATACAAAATAGTCCATATTTTATATATTTTTTTTGTTTTAGGGTTGAAAGGCAGAAATATTTTAAAGATTTTTTTACTTTTTGTTCATCTCTTTCTCTCTTTATTTTTTCATAACTGTGTGTGTGTGTTTTACCTAAAAGGGTATATTTGTTAAAATTACTTTTCTTAAAGTATGTAGCACCAAGTATTCTTTTTGTTCAGTAAAAACATCACCTTTAAACACCTTAATGTTAGTATTCAAAGAAAGCTAAGCTCGATTTGCTATAAAATACATTTTTTAAACACATACTTAATTGAAACAAATAGTAGAATGCAACAACAAGATGCGTTAGGTGCTATAAACCTTGTGTACTTTTGGAAACTTCAACGCCATAACTATATTTCTCATGATATTAAGCATTCTCTTATGCAGTTCATGAAGGATAATATATATTCTCCAAAATGCGTCTTAACGATGATGGATGGATCTTCTCCGAGGACTCCAGACTACCTTTCACAACAAATCTTTGAAGCTATCGTTAAGTATGAGATAATTATAGTTTCAACGCAGTTTATTGACATAAACTACAAATTTCCAGTAAAAACTTTAATTTTCTACATGAAACTAGTTAAGAGAGAACTTTGAGACGTCCCGAACCTGCTCACCTCAAACATCGCTTCCCCTCAACTTCTAAACGAAATATTTTGGGGCAACTACTAAAGATCAAAAGATCAAGACTGGGAAATTTGGAAACCAACAAAGTAAATAAAAACAAACCGACTTTTTGTTTATTGCTAAAGCATAAAAATTATCAGTTGAAATAAAGGATAATATAACTTATTAGTGGTACTGACGTAAATTGCACCAAGTGTTGATTATACGAACAGGAAATTAATACCTTTTTTAAGTAGAATGTTTTCAAACTACTTAAATCTATTGATAGCACAGGTACAAATAAGGATAGTGGCAACTAGATGATAAATAATACTAATATTTATAGTCTCACATTTGTTTATTTTGTCTCCAGGGGGCAAGTGCCTACCGCTAATCTTGATCTTTAAGTCTCCACTGAAATATATTTTTCTTCCATCACAAGGAGATCCTTTCTTCGTGGATTTACTGTTGCGTATATTTATTAAATCAACTCATGTTTTTATCGTTTGAATTTAGGTGTAATGAATATGAAAAAAAATATTTATTAATGTTTGCTGAGTTTCTCTTAGAAACAAAGAAAACATTGAGATAGCATACGCTCAAACTTACACCAATTGCAAACTTCGCCAATCGGGCCATTCCACGAAAAACGGTCATTTTCCCTCTCAAGTGACACGTCATATATTTCATTAAAATACTAATTTAAATGGTTATTAACAAACTTTTGTTGCTTTAGAAATCACTAACTTATGTGGGATAGCTTATGCAAACAATTTGTGCATTATATTTTAAGATTATTACTTTCTAATGAAATATGTGATCTGTCAGGCGCGGGACAAATTGGAGGCTTTTTTTTTGCGGAATAATCCCATAAATATTTTTTCTACTGCTTAAATTATATTTTTCAATAAATGTGTTGTATCTGGAATTTTAGTTTTCAAAACCTACAGTTTCTTTCGAGGTTGCTGTATCAATACAGCAAAAATATTAACTTATTCATACAGCAAATTGTAAGAGGTCGACTTTAGATATCCGACATGTAAATAAATTTTTAGCACCAAAAATATTTACTTAAAATATAACTACATCAGCAGTGTCTTCATATCATATGTAATTATTGAAATGCACTTACTTCTACTTTGTTAAAATATCAAGCTTTATAACAAATGCTGAAGAAACTATGGATACCGATTGTCACGCACGTGACGATAGAATGACCCTTCTAAAAAAAACCTTGTAAGTAAAATGTCCATAACTCACTTTTACAAACTTTGGATTTTAAAGTTCTACTTTATGTTTATAGTAACATATAAGTAGAAATGTTAATAAGTAAAATAGGTTTCTGGCGTGTGTGATTGTTTACATTTTTCACGATTGCTTAGGCAAAATAAAAAAAAACCTTCTAATGCACAACGCCTTAATTACGAAAGTAGAAGCCAAGAGCAAATTAAAATGAAATTAATTTACCATTACTACTATACATAGTGGTGTATATAGATAAATGAGTTTTTCAGAACAATGTGTGGAAACGGATGCCGTTATATTCGTAGTTCGAAAATAATAAGCAATTTATTAAATATATAAACATTAGTTTTTACAAGTTGTTCCAACGAAGATGTTCAAGCTTTTGTAAGCATACTCACATACCAGTGTTTCAATTTCAATATTTTTTGTTTTGTTGAACAGAATTATGACGTCAATACTTTTCAACCCTTTTTTTCTCGAAAACTAGGGGGTGGAGAAATACGGTTCTTTGAGAACTTGGTGTTCTTCAGTTGAGAAACCTGGATGTGTAGAGCTTGCGCAGTCTTGTTATGCGTGTTTTTCCAAGTTTATGTCAAACAAAAATTTAAATTCTATCTTCGATGCAGTTTTTCATAACGGAGATAATAACTAAAGTACTGTTTTATTGTCAACTCAAACAATATATGAGATAAGGATGACACTAACAAATGCAGAGAATTATTTTTAGGAAGCAAGCATAATACAAACACATAACAACTTAAGTTTCCAATATACATTGATCAATGCAACAATATGAAGCAAAACTGTCTTTTTAAAGCAAGTTTTTAATTTGAGTGCAACTTGCTACTAAATATATCATTAACTACTCTGATTAAATTCTAAAATACATTTTTCTACCTCTTTCACTATGCAGTATTCTGTTAATTTAAACTAGAAAAGGAGTTATAATTTCTCATAAAATATACACAATATCATTTACTAAGACCTTGGTAAATGTCAGAGGTTTTTTTGGATGATCCTAAAATCTCAGGAAAAGAAACTTCTACACGTGTTTCTAAAACTTCCGGCACATTGTTCATGTAAACATAATGGACATTTTTTCAAAGCTTGCAAATTAATCAAACCATTTAAATTTAATAAGATAAAATATGAAAAATACTGTGAATTCTTATTTTTCAATTTTCTTGTCTGGTTATACAAAAGCATATGATAAATGGAAAATATATTTACAAAATGTTATCGTGTTTTAATTTATTTCAGTACTCTTCAGGTTTCATTTAAAAAAAGATGTAAAGATTTTCCCAAATTTAAAGTCAGTAGAACTGCCTTAAATGTGTATGAACTAAGTTATTTTGATCAGTTTGTACATGTATGCATTTCACATTAAATTTGTAGGAAGTTTTTCAAAGTTTCTTAAACAACAGCTTCATCCAAAATATTTTGTCCTCAATATGTAGTTTTTCTTTCAAAAATAAAAATTTAGTTTGAAAGTTAGTTAAAGTATTTCAGCATGGAACGAATGTTATCGGGTGCTTCTTTATTCGATGCATATCAAATTACACAGTTTAACTTCACAACTGCATGGAGCCTCAACAAAATACTTTTCCTTTGATGAACTACGCACCGTTTATTGTTCCTAAACGAGAAGGGGCTGTTTCACCGGAAGGAGATGCTTCATTAGCTACTGATGAAGTTGAGTGTTTCAGGTGCTGTGAGTAAAGGCGGTGCCCAGGGTGATTGATAGAGTGTCCCGATGTGGTGTAACCAGAAGGAGATTTACCACATTTTCAGATGATAGTTAACGCTTCGGTGGACTCTGTGGAAAAGAGGAGTTTCATTTGGACGGCTATTAGACGCTGTTAATGATTATGAATAGTAAATTAGTGGGGTTGCGGATAATGGTTGAACATTTTTTTTCTTCTCTGCAACACACATATTACATTTTTACAAAATCTTTATCTATAAAGTATTTAAATAGCTAAAACTATTTTGTTGACGAATTGAGTGGCTTATTCAAACATAAATTTATGAATAACAAAAACAATTTGAATTCGATTCTTTTGAACTTAGCAGCAAGACAAAGAAAAAAACACTCTTTAAAGATGTTGCCCAATTGATATATAAAGATTAGATTTTTTGTTTTTTTTTAAACTAACAAAATATCTTCTATTATCCAAAAAACGTATTTCTCAGAGATAATACAATTAAAGAAGTTTGTAATATCTTTAAGAATTTATGTTTCACATTGACAAAACTGGATTACTTTAATGTTATGAATTTATAAAATATGTCTTTTCATGGAGATAATCAAGTAATGGACAAAACGTTTAATATTGTCAATGAATATGTATAATCGAAGTGTGTGCATGCTTATTTTTAGGCGGTAACATTTCATATCATTGGTGCATTTAAAAAGTGTTTATAGAGTGTAAATTACACTTGAATAGGAAAAAATTAAGAAGATTTAATTTCGAAATACTTTATTTAATTCTTAATTTCAAAATTTTTATGTGTTTTTAAAAGTAG
Organism: Uloborus diversus; assembly: GCF_026930045.1. Taxonomy (NCBI): domain Eukaryota; kingdom Metazoa; phylum Arthropoda; class Arachnida; order Araneae; family Uloboridae; genus Uloborus; species Uloborus diversus. The sequence continues at coordinate 73,590,314 of NC_072737.1, read as the reverse complement.
TAATTCTCCGACATGTTTACTCTTACATCATTTTATAAGTAAGAAAAATCTACATTAGATAATTTTGCACTATTTTTCAATAATATAAAGAGAGATAGATATTTTTTTTTCACTCATTTTCTTTGGACCGAAGACAAAAACATATGTTTTATGAATTTCTCATATGGAACTTAGAAGAACTTGATTAAGCATGTTTGATACTTATGGGAAAAAAATCAAAATGTTTGTCAATAGGAACTAATCGAGTATTCATTGCAATTCTTCAAACACATCACTTATACTTTAAACTTAATCACAATTTCCCCATTTCTTTACTTAAACATTTCAAGAGCATAGTCATATTTGTCCTGTCTTGCATTAACATAAGAGGTGAAATATTCTTATGTTAACAATGTTCCACAAATCTGAAATGTATATTTTAGAGCCTAAAAAGTAATTGAAAGAAGAAAATTGAATTTTAAAAGTGTTTTTAATGATAGATTCCAACGTTATAATTATTTCGAAAATTATTGATAATATTATTAAATACTAATTTATTAATTATTCACTTCTTCAAAAAAACCAACAAAATGTTCCGAAACGAAATAGTAATAATTCGGAGGGAGGTGCTTCAGTGCTGAATCTTCGTTTTTTCCGAGCGGAGGTTAATGTATAAACACTTCCACCCTTGCACATCTTCCTTTACGTTTTTAGCAGAATCTCAACCAAAAAAAAAAAAAAAAAAAACCGGAAATGGGTTGAATTTACCGCCATTTTTTACCTCTAAAATTTCCGTTCGGGGAGAGAGAACCGACTTACTCCCCCTCCCCTTCAGATCTGTCAGGCAAGTTAAAAAAAGTGCGAGACTTTCTCTCTCTCTCAAAAAAAAAGTAAGATTAAAAGTTTAAAAGCAAGTACACAAACAGACAGACAAGAATGAGAACGCACATCTTTCTATATCAACATTCTACTGTGTTTTTATTAATTTTTTTCTTCTTTTTGATGCCACAATTTTATACTATATTTGCTTGACTGGTATTTTTCACTAAAGAAAGGCTACTTTTTTTCCTTTATTTGTTTATATTATTATACTTCATTACTTTTATTAATAGATTTCGTCATTTTATTCATTTATTTATTTTAACTTGTAAGCAATTAAAAAATCAATCGCTCATCCTCCGAAAAATGGTCCGAATTGTGTCCAAAACGTAAGATTTTTTTTTTTAACTTTACAAATTTTCTCTGTTTACCCTTTTTTTATTGATTATCTGTTGCTGCTAATCAAGTTTTTTTTCTTGTACATAAGAAGGGGTTCAAAAATATTTTGCTTGGGAACAAGGACAGCAGTTAGTGTGTCAGTTTCTAAGTATTAGTAATTGAATGTGATTTTAAATTGTGCTGAAATTCAACAACAACGTAAATGACCAGTCACGTCATAGGGTAGTCCGGGGCACGTCCATGCAGATTTTTTTCAATGAATTTTCTAAATTTTATATTTTAACGTAGAAAATTTTGGACATTGCGGTTTTATAAAGCAATTAATGGAGTTAAAATTGGTATAATCAGTTGTTGCTCAATTTGTGTTTTTAACCGTTAAAAAAAATTATTTTTGAGCCCAAGTCGGTTGGGTAAACTTGTCCCGCACACGGGGCACATTTACGATATTCATTTTGGCACCTAACGTGGTTCTGTTAATGTTTTGAACATAATGTCTTACCATCGTTAAAATAAAGCAAGTTTATTACAAACTGAATAGTGTATAAAGTTGAAGTTGAAAGGGCATGAAGTACTACATGATTGTAAGCAATAAGATACGAATTTGTAATTCTATTAAAAATTAAATGGTGATTTTCAAAACTAAATCTCCTAAAAATACTAAAAAGTTTTGAGACGAAAAAAGCGTCAGGACACGCTCAGAAGTAAGACACAGTAATAACGTGCGTAAAGGTGCTCAGCCGTCAATGCGTAAACTTGCCCCGTCGCCAAGTTTGAATGTATTTTTAACGTGCAAAAAAAAATAATAACATTTCAGTTCATACAAATACAATTCTCAAAAACAATTATAAAATTCTGCTATTTTTTATATATTTGTTCTCTCTTAACTAAGTATTATTTATTCACAATGAGCTTCAAAACGTTCAACTCAAAATTTACTCGACTTGGTAGAAAACAAATTATTCTTTCTGCATGCTAGACCGAAGCTCGACTGATGCTCAAAAACTTGTGAGGATATTTGCTAGGGAGCAGCATCAATATGTTATGACTGTTGACTCTCCGGTTATAATTCGTTTTTAAAAAAGGGCTCTGCGTAAACGTGCCCCATGCGTAAACATGCCCCGGTCTACCCTATTTTCACACAAAAATAAAGTTAGTACAAACCACCCTGAACAATTTTTCTTAATGACTAAAATACTATTTTCCATGTTTCGCATTACCCATTGTGTTACAGCCACGTCTAAAACAAAGTGAATAATTAGATTGATTGAATATAATCAGATTTTAAAGAACATAATGTAATATAGCTTTTGTGCTTGGTTAACAAATCTGAATTTTGTCCTAACAAAGGACAAGTGTTTAATTTTTTTACTAGATAAGTATAATTTGAACTGTTGAGTGTTAACTCCGCTGCATTTGCATTAAAATAAAAATTCATGCAAAAAGTTTTTGTCTCTCCTGAAAACGCAGACAGAATAAGTTTAAGAGCCATTATTTTATTTTATTCTTGTTCTACAATTGTAACTTTCCTCAGTGATTAGAACTATTTTTCGAATGCTTGTTTGTCCACTCCGTTACTTGAAGCGGTTCAATGTATTTTACAATCTCGCATAAACTACTTATAGATACTTTATTTTACAAAAATAAATGGGAATCAATAAAAGAAAATCTTATTAATAGCTTTAATTGTTAAAAAATTTCAACGCAATTCAAAAGATTCGAACATGTTTTATACCATTTTTGACCTTTATATCAAGTTTGCTTCTTTTCTTTTTCTCAAACAAATCAATTGAACACTCATGCGCGTCTGTATATGTGAATGTATGAAATCGTACCCTACATTACACTTACCATGGGTTTACCCCATGTTACTTCAACTAAAGAATTTTATTTATTTATCTATTTATTGATTTATTTTATTTATTTATTTATTTATTTATTTATTGAAAATTTCTTTTAAAATTTGAGAAAAAGCTTCCTGTGCGAATAGATAATTCATCGCTTCATTCTCATAGTGTTAGGCTTCGCATTAACTGCGACGTACGCAAATGCTTTAAAACTGCACAAAATAATTTGTATTTATGAACCTTCATTGTTTAGCACAAGAATTCAACAGAGCGTTGTCCATGGGTATAAAGAGATGCTTCATTACCTATTTATAAATTGGAGTGTTTCAGGGATCGCGGGCAAAGGCGGATCTCGGGGGTGATGGATGAGGTATCCCATTGCGATTTAACCGCGAAGAGGTTTACCACATTTTCAGGAGATCATCATAGCTTTTGTACTCTTTCCGAGGAAAATTAAGTTTGCTTTGTGAGGATTTGTTAAAGGATCCTTGGTAACTTGATACAACTGCATTCACGCTAAACTACAATTTCCGAAAACAATCTCCTATTTGACAAGAGTTTTCACGTATCTATTGTTGCAAAAGGGTTGAACACTAAGCAGTTTTAATTAATGTGATTAAAATTGTATTGCAAGAAAGGAACATATAATCCAGTGGATATGTGAAAAGTATTGTGGAAGTGAATATTTTTTGTTATGTTTGGCACTTGGAGATGTTACTTAGCTATTTTTTGAAGTGCATAAAATCCTTATCACTTCTAGTATACATCAGATAGCACGACGTCTCACCAAAGACCTAAACGAATTAATTGAACGAGAGTGAAGAGAAATTACTACATTGAGATATAAATCCAATAACGATCGCAATAAATATTATTGATAAAGCAAATTGACTTTCTTCATCCATATTTCAACAAATGGAATTTTTAAATCCGTCGACCATCAAAGTTCAAGATATCAGATTCAAACTACAGCTCTATTTTTTAGGTATGTGCTACTGTAGCTACATTGATTGCGGTTTTCATTTAGCTTTTTTCTCGAGATAAATATCTTTTGTAAACTCTGGTACATATTTCGACATTTCCCGAAATAAAAAATAGTCTCCAACTCCCTTGAATATATTGTCAATGATGGAGTCATTAGATTTTGATTTACAACATATTTTGGATATTTATATAACTCTCGTATAGTGGTGTATGGCGAGGTTTTGTTGGCATAATTTTCATTTTGGGATAATTTTGCTTTTTACGAAAATGGAACGCAATACATAAAGTCCTGTAAAAAACGATCATATTGCGTTATCGGTCCAACATTTTTTTTTCTTACTCTGTAAGGTCATGTAATCAAAACTATTCTGTAAGTTAGTAAGATGAACAGTAAACCCGAAAATTTTATTGGATAATATAGAAAGTGTTAATAAATTTAATAACATTTCTTCTTTTTTCAGTTTTGAAAATAAGAAGTTGAATATCTAATCATGAAGTGCATGACATGCAACTAATTATTGAAAGTTCTTATCCTTCGAACTACTAATGAAAAAAAAAAAAACACTGAAAATGTAAAGCAGGAAATCGAAATGAAAAACTCCTTACGAATTGTGCATACTTTCAATGACTTAGTTACATGACAAATGCAAATACATGTTTTTTCTTTTCTAAATTTAAAAAAAAAAGTGTAAATAAATAAAATCTGATTTAAAAACTGTAAAATAGAGAAGAAATACATTTAAGAATCTTTAAAATTTTCCAAACACTATCATGATGCTAAAGCCCAAAACTGGAAATCTTAAAAAGGAAAGCATATCTACATGCAAACTTTTCTGGTGCACCTAATAAATGATACGAAAATTTCTTCTCATAGCACACAATAATCCTCATCACAGCTCAATGTTTCGAAAGATTTGGACAATTCTTCCTCACAGCAAAAAAAAGGAAGTAAACATTGCTATAACATTCATATCCACAAATAAATGAAAAGCAAAACCCGATTCCTAAAGTGTAAGTTTCTAATCCGGCAAACTACGCTGTTTTACGCATGGCAAAAAAGAAAACCGAATAATGTACGAGTATGATATGCAAACGAGTGAAAATAACTCAAATTAAAAAGGTATATTATCTCCTTAGAGATATCACTTCCTTTTAAGTAACAAAATATTTCAATGCGTTATAATGTTTTTAGTGCAATATTTTCGGCCCAATTATGTATGAATATCAATAGAAATTATGTTAATTAAAAATCGATTTAAATCTTATAGAGATTTCATTAAAGTACAAACACCCAAAGTATCTTTTCATTAGGGTGTACAAACTAAGGATTTGAAGGGATAGCTTCTAAAACAACGTTCCATGCAAATGACAGCATTTGACACGCAATTTCAAATCTAAAAGCTGAAAATTTATTCAATCTAAAAGACAATGTCAACCATCATTGCAAAGAAATATTTTAGCATTCATGATAATGTAAAAAACATATTTTAATGCGATATTTAAGTATGAATATGAATCGAAGTTATGTTTAAGTAACCCGAGAGAAATCGCGCGGGGACCTGAGTTATTTAAAACCCTATATTTTCGAGTAGCTGAACATTTATTCATTCTAACAGACAATGTCAACCATCATTGCAAAGAAATCTTTTAGCATTCATAATATTGTAAAAAATATTTTTTTACTGCCATATTTAAGTATGAATATGAATCGAAGTTATGTTTAAGTAACCCGAGACAAATTGCGCAGGGACCTGAGCTATTTAAAACCCTGTATTTTCGAGTATGCAATTCAACAAATGTATGCAATTCATACAGGTTTAAATTTACATATATGAATTGCATTAAACAAAAATTAATAGTGGGGTCATACAGGTACCTCGGGCGAACTTTTGTGTTCTGTTTGTCACGCGAGTTTTCACGTGCGTTGTGTGAGTTAAATTGATTTAGAGCTTGAGGTATTTTCATTAAACTATAAACATCCACCGTATTTTTCTATTAGGATCCAAAACTGTAGGATTTCTGGGGAAAACTTTTATAGCAACATTCTATGGAAACGACAACAATTTAAATGCAACTAAAATTAATATTTTTTTCGACACAAACATATGTCAGTCATCGGTTAAATGAAATGTGTTTAACCATCATTGTAACATAATAGTTTTCCAATACAATATTTTTTTCCATTATGATGTATAAAAATCTAAGTTATGTTTAATTCAATTGATTTAGATAATGACGAGCTTTAATTTAAATGTAAATACTCGTTTTATCTTCCTAGTAGGAGAAAAAAAGATATCAAAGGATTTCTTTTAAAACAAAGATTTATGTAAAAGAAAGCATTATAAAAGAAATTTGAAAACTAAAAGCTATTATGTACTTTTCACTTTAACAGACAATGCCAGCCATTATTGAAACGAAATATTTTTAACCATCAATGCAACATTATGTTTTTTTTAATGCAATATGTTTTAAATTATTGTATGAATACCATTATTTTAAAATTATTACGCCATTATTTGTAATTATATATATTTAGATGTTCACAGGTTTTCAGTTCACTATAATTACTAGGCGCGCCCATTAGGATACAAAAATTAAGGAATTCAAGGAATACTTTATAAAACAACGTTCTATGCAAATGACAGCATTACAAAAGCAATTTCAAAACTGAAAGCAATGATATCTTACTTGAAATATACCGCCAGCTCAATCAATGATATCTTATTCAGCCTAAGACACAATGCCAGCCATCATTGAAACAAAAACCATCAGATTGGAATCACAGCCCGATAAAAATAGATCAGAAAATCATCCACAATTCAGTGGTCAGAATCGATTCTTTCTGGAGGATCTTGTTAAGGGAAGGCCGAGGTGATTTCCAGCACGAAATCGGAAATTTCCATTTGAAGAGATTTTCAATCCCGTTCACGTTACTGTTACAGATCAGGATGTGGAAATCCGATTGAGTTGTGGGAGAATTGGAGAGCAGAAGTTAACATTAGAAATGCTGCTGGCAATCAGTTGTCATGTGTCTCAATCTATCTCTGAAACCCTTGATAACTTGACACTCATTCGCTTTCTAATTTTTTAGATAATTAATTATTTTAACTTAAAGTAACTAATTTTAGTAGCCAACTTTAGTAGCTAATTATTTTGAATTTTGAGTAACAAGTTTTTGCAACCATTTTAGTAACTATTTAAAACTTTAAGTTTAAGATAGCTAAATACTGAGTCAGAAATAAATTAGCTCAACGCACATTGAACAAGACCATTTATAACTTATCAAAATACAATTTATTATTTGTTGAATTTCGTTTTGAAACAGTAATTTAAGCGTAAAATCATACGTAATCAAACAGTCGGTATTTAGTTGCTTCCTAGTGCTTGTAATTAGTATTAGAACAAAAAGAGCATAATTAACTTTATTTTTTTAGCTATTTCAATTTAAATTAAGCTAATGTTTTTTGTGTTAATTTTCTTAACTCTTTAACAGACAATAACCAGGGGGGGGGGGGGGTTCCCACTCATTTTTGCAAAGTAATGGTATTTGAGCGGCGAAAATTGACCTGACATTTTCCGATGTAAGTACACATTATCATATAAAGAGCGAAAAATATATTTTCGACACATAGAGATATAATTCATGTAAAATTTCTGCTTTTAATAGCATATAGGGACATGTTGCGTTTTCCATAAAGCAATCAGTAACAAACGCAGTTAGTGTCAATCAATACATTTAAACTTCAATAACTTCCAAGCTAAGCTGTAAAAAGACAGTAGTAAAGAAAAATAGAATTCAAGCAACATTTACTATTAATATTCATATCTTATTCAACAACTTTTTTCTTCCAAATAGGATTAAAGTAGCCCTGTAAAATAATTTAACAAACTACAAAACTTTCTGAAATGTAGAATGAACTTAGATTTTTAAAATAAATAATGAGCTAAAATTTTAATATGAATAATATTTTTAAGCAGATTAAATAATCAGAATGCAACGGTGTCTAGAACCTGAATTATATGTACTTTAAGAGAAATTACAATTTGCTTACTTTTAATAAAGTTACGAAAGACTAAATCAATTAAAGCTAATGTTTATTTAAAAACTCATTTGAACCTCCAGTGCAATTGAAAATATAATTCCGTTCATCTATTTTAATTTTAAAAATAGCTGAAGTAAATGATTTAATTATATCATTTCAAACTATTTTAATGGAAATATATTTAATAAAAAACAATATATATAACGTTAAAGATATCAATTCTCTGAGGAATTTTCCTTTAGGCATATTTTTGGAACTCATATAGGATTGTTTAAAACAGCACACCACTTAGAAGCGTTGTTCGGTAAGATTTTGAAATGAAAATTTGTTACCTGCTGCGTAGTTCAGAAGTCGAAATAAATCAGATTGATGAATTCTAATAAAGAATTAGCCACACAATCTTCCACTTCATAAATAATTGAAACAAACTGCGTAATCAGCTCACATAGTAGTTTTATGAGAGACATGATGAATCTCAGTAAATAACTTTTAGTAATATCTTGTAACCTAACTGAATAAATAGGAGATGTATTAAAGGCTATGTACTTCAGAAAATAATTAAATGTATAATCAAGAAGAAATAAAATTGTTTTTATATAAATGCTTTATTGGACAATGACGAATTGCTATTTATACTTAGTTGACCGTTTCTGATGTTCCTTTGATTTTTCAGACTACCATGACGACGAGAATAAGTCTATTTGTTGTTTTATTTAATCTATTTCCAGAGAATAATTTTCGTTTTATTTATTTATTTATTTTTTTTTGGATGTGCCTAGTGTTTTCCTAATCTAGAGAATCACCAGTCATTATATTACGGGTGCTAATTTCTTCTCCATTCCCTTTCCTTCCCATTTGCAGAAACAAGAAACTCAATCAAAAGGGTCTTATCGAAATTCATTATTGCAAATTCGTTGAAATTTCTAAGTTAAATAAAAAACGAGTTACACACTTTTCAGTTTCATACTTGAAGGCTTTGATCAACCCATTTCAGTATTTACTGTATCATTTCCCTGTCGATAGTTAGAATTGCGTACATCATTTATGCATTACGTCTGACTAATCAAGGCTTTTCTCACGTCAAATCTTAAAGTAACATTTTTCCCTCTTCAAGAGTATCCAGGCTTTTGTGTTTAAAACGTACAAGTCAGACATAATGTATTACAAATGTATTTACAAATGTCTGTATTTAAATGTCGTGCTCTCGTTTCTAAATGAATGCTATTTTGTTTTTTATACTTATTGCTGTTTTAGTTTTATGGGTAACAATGCAGCTCGATTTTTAATCACGTCAGAGTGGTGTGTTTTGAGTTCTCTCCAGTTACAAAAGAACACAAATGAAAGAAGCTATTGTTTTCTTATAATTATTACTGACCCAGGCAACGCCAGGTATTTTTTCTAGATTTGTATAAAACTAAAAGCACGAAGGTACGAATGGCGATGAAATGGAACACAATTGAAAATTAGAATTAATAAACTATTTGTACTCTATACTAAGAGTAAATTTGAAATTAGGAGACACTTATAATCCATATTTAATAAAGGGCTAACATTTAGAGAGCCGCTCATGTAGTTTTTTTCGATTTCAGTGATATACTCTCACGAAGCCACTAAAGAGCTTTTTCTTTCATAGACACCTACCATCTTCATTTTCCAATGTTTGTTCCGCCTACATAAAGTTACCTAATATTGTAACTAAAAAAAGTTGTTGAAATAAGGTTCAAATTTACATGATTCTGAAAGAAAAATCCTGACTTTTCATTCTACGCTCAATACTACTAATCGTATTATTTTACTCTTTGTCATATAATTTGTACGTGACAAAAACAAAACGATATGTCCCATTTTTCGCGCTTTTGAACAATAGCAGTAATATCCTTACATTTGTGTTGAACTTATAACGAATCACTTCCTTAATTGAATTGTTTATTTCAAAAGCCAGTCAAGCGACAAAACTATTAGTTTTAGGAAAACATCTCTATCACTATATTAAATTATTCTATGATGATTACAACATTGTTTATGGAAAGATATATACTTAAATATGTATTCTTGTTAGTTTAAAATATTGTAATCCTTATAGAAAAAATTTAATACGAAGGTAAAAATATTTTTTCGAAATTTTAGAGTTTGTCACTTGACTGTTTCTTTAAATTAACGGTTCAATTCATATTTGCACATAGCAAAAACGGTTTCTGCAAAACTGAACCACGAGTATATCAAGCACTAAGTCACCATTTTATCTCGCAGCTTCGGAGAAATGACTCCTGCCTCCTAACCGTTTATTCCCTATTTCAGACAGATGAGTCCATAAGAATCCATAACAAGGTTAACGCTGCAGTCTCTGGATGGGATAACCGTCCTGTCGGTACATTGCATGCACGAGTATATCAGTGTTGCGCCAGCAAAACCTGCTGTAAACCTTAATCCCCTTTTTGAAATCTTCAGTGCTAAATCTACAACACGTTTCACAATCATTGAGGATTGCTCCCGAATATCTGCTATAATGACATTTATTTTGTGAACAAATTACAGTAGACCCTCGTTTTACGCGGGTTTATTTTACGTGTTTTCGATTATACGCAGTTTAAGATTTGACACTTTTTTTTTTATTTTACGCGGATGAGTTTCGGTTTTACGAGAATGCGGCAATGCAAGCAGATAACATTTTCTACTCTTTCAAAATCCAAACTCCTAAAGATAGCAGATTACGCGTAAGAAACTATATTTTGGAGTGCTAATAACAGAACTTGGGCCCTTGGAGACATTTTATGCGATTGGTTCCAGAACTCTTTCCAGAAGTAAAGTTATTCAACTCACACAGTTCAGAACTCACTGGAAGAAGAGCTTTTACGAGTGACAAAGGAGGACAAAAACAACGAGAATACCGACTTCGGTGACACACAACCAAAAACGTTCACATTGAAAATTTTGAGCCAGTCCGCGACAATAGAAATGATCTTTCTTATTTGTTAGTGAAGAAAGATTCTATCATGGAAATGACGCAAGTAATCATGGATTCGTTAATGCTCTGCAAAGAATTAGAGAGAAAATTCTTAATGACTGCCAAAAGAGTATCATAGCCAGCTCTTCTTCATAAACAGAACACGAAATTAACTTATGTTTTTGATTCACGTTGTGCATAAAAATCGATAAAAGTACACATTAAACTTATTATAAAATTAGTCATCACTAGAATGAAGTAGTTTTCTATCTACGGAACCTAACCCGTATTTTAAAACTACTAATTGGTCTCAATTTACGCGGCATTTCCGTGGAACGTAACCTCCGCGTAAAACGAGGATCTACTGTATTCAATAGGGCACTAATTTATAAAGTATATTAAACATGAATTGTTACATTTTAAGGACTTTTTTCCGAGTTTCTTAGCAATTACGTACGTTTCCATACATTATTTCCATATTTAATTCTTGATTATAGTGCAAAACCAAATTTCTTCATTCTTATAACCGACTATTCAATATATATCTCCATTTCAAAATAACATTCCAGTTATACTTTCCCATTTCCAGCCCCAGCAGTGAGTCTGAATACCAGAGATGTATTCGGAACAAGCTACTAAGTAATCTGTTAGTGGTATAATGAATCAATTATTGCTCAGTCGAGGAAAGAAATTGATGGCGTTCCAGCAAGATGGGAACGAGAGGTTAGGCTGAACAAATCATGCCATCATTCAAGGCATTAGCAACAAGGTTCAGTCTATTGGCTACCCTAATTACTATGCTGATCAATATTTGGACGTAAAAGCCCTTTGTTCCCTTTTCGCCCGCACCCTTGCAACCTTAACATCAGGGCAAACTCACTTGGTAAGGAAGAAATAATGATCTTTTATACTAAAAACGATGGAGATTAATTATAAGATTAAGTAGGCATCTGGGAATGGGATATTTGTTGTTTCAACTTTAACGTGGTTGTTTGAGTTGATTATTCGTGAAGGTATCTATTTAATCTGCATCAATATCATTAGACGTACAGTCATTCTGAGTATTTCAAACCGCGACACTCCACTTTGATATTCCTATTGCATTTTTTGGTATAAAGCGGAAGAATATCAGTCATAAACTTGTATATTTATCTAAAATTAGGAAATAATCATTATTTGAATTCATTTAAACTGAGTTTTTAGCGTGGGTCGAAGTTGTCGTGCTATTTAGGGTAGCTTTAAGACACGTCAAAAAAAAAGGGATGCAAAAGAAATTATTTAAACAAACGTATTGCAACTTTAGTGCAGCAAAATAATATTTCTAAGTTCCAAAAAATCCCTTTTTGTTAGAAATAATCCCATGTGCAAAGGAATGATATTTTTGATGAAAAACATAAGTTTAAAGCAAATGGTTGAATTATTAGCGTGGGTCAAAGTTTTCCTCTAATTAGGGTAACTTTAAGGCCCGTTAGACAAAGAACGAAAGTAAATTTTTAATATAAGCGTAGTACAACTTTACTATAGCAAGAAAATCTTTCTAAATGTTTCAAAACTTCCACTTTGTTAGGAGCAATTCCTTGTATGAAGGGTTCGATTTTTGAGAAACATTAGTTGAAGCGAGTATTATTTACCGTAAAACTGACTTTTTTCCGGGCATTTCACGACTAGCAATAAAAATATGAAAAGCAAAACAGAAACATAGTTTTGATTGTTTTACTTCTTTTTTATACTATTTTTTTATTGTTTTGTTTCGCGACGGAATGTCATTTTTGTCAATTAAGCTTTTGAGCATCTTTTTTGAAGGAAATTTTTGAGAAAGTGATTATTTTTGGGGTACATTTTAGGACTTCATGACAAAAACCATGGTTTCATGATGTCACTATCAACAGATGGGATCGACATGGAACCATTTTTAACAGAAGTGTATTCAACATAAAATTTTTTAAAACTAACGATCAGTCAGTAAAGTTTAAACACATCGATAATTTTATATCATTTTCAATGTAAATATTTCCCAATCTTGATCTAGTTGGATCACCCATCTATGAAGGATAAAATGAAGCCGTTTTTTCCATAGAATCACATTGGTCAATTAAAATGTGTTGTTTATGAAGTTTTGCACAAATAAAGAAAATTCATTTTAAAAAACGTTATGGTAAATGACTAGTTATGGGCATACCCAAGGGCGTTTGTTTTTCTGATTTTGATGTTGTTGCACTGTTGCTTCAGTTCTAGTGCATAGAAAAAACTAATTCTCACGATGTTAGATCTTTGAAAAAGCACTTTTATAGCTTGGAAATTTTTATTTATTTTAGCAATGATTTATGCGGTCAACATTATTTTGAATACACATGATTTGGGCCCAGTCATGGTCACACTCTGACTTGACAGGGTCTTAATAAGCAGTCAGGGTAACTACAAAAAACTAATAATGGTCATGCTAGCTGAATTCAATTATTTTCAGGAAATACACAAAAATCTGTTTAACAATATTAAAACATTTATTTTTCTTACAATGTAATCAAATTTCAACTTACCGATTCGAGCAATATTAAAATTAAAAATTGTATCACTAACAAAGTCATTTTCAAAAGTCCTTCTAAGCAACAGCAACAAACATTAAATATTAAATAGAAGTAATCTACTGCTACATGTCGTCTGACAAATTAAGCTTATGTTTTATCATCAATTCTAAATAATAGTTTAGAGTAAGAAAGGCTAAAAAAATCAATTATTGTCATATATGCCCATAACTGAAGTAGTTCATTCATCTTGACTACTTATGGACACACCAGGTTGAAAGAATCATGTACTTTTTTTTATAAAAAGTAAGCTGAAGTATGAGTACGGATCAATAAAACTACGATCTGATAAGGAACAGCAATGCCAGGCCCTCAAAGATGAAACCCTTGTACAATAGTTTACTCAGAAGTTCTGATTAAAATAAATAAATTATTGTTTTTGTTTATCAGAACGCTGTTGTACTAGACTGATTTTTGTGCAAACGTAAGAAAATACTCATCAAAAATCTCAACAAAAGCTAATTAGAATCAATCGTTTTTTAAGAGATTATTGTTTCATAATAAGTTTTTAAAATGTTAACCAGTAAACACGATTTTTAAAAGGTTAATATCTCAAGCACAATTTTTCTTTTAAATGTGGATAGCGTTTAGGGGTAAATATTCAGCTTTACCGGTCTAAATATTTTGTTACTTTATTAAAAGAACTTGCTTTTTTTTATGTTCTATGACTTATACTGCCGTTGCAGGTAAACGGCAGTATCTGCAGAAATGAGTTTTCGAGATATTTGAGGAAAAACGTTTTGAATTCAATACTAACAATAGGCAAATGCTGGAATTAGACGTCTTTTTCGCGCCTTTTTTTCAGCGGAAACCAAATAAGCGAGCTTGTACAATAAAGATAGCGTACAATAGATGACAAAAATGCAAAAAATGAAAAATGAAAAATTTGCAGTTACTGCCCTTTACCTGCACACGGCAGTATAGTAAGTAATATGTCTTCTCCTCAGCGTATTTATAGAATACGGATTTGTCACTGCATCCTTTTACAGGAACGTACATTTGCAGTTATAAAAACTCGCTCATTTTCTCTTTCCTTTTTTTTTTCTTTTTTTTTTCATTTTACTCAAACGTTGGTGACATCTTCGGTGACATCGATTAGTGTGGGTAAATTAGTTGTCTTTACAAGTGTCTTTTCTTAGAAACGCCTTGACTGTTCACTTGAAGGATGTTTTCCTTCATGTAACACCCAATTGTTGATCTGTGAACCTTTCCAATATCTATAGTTTAACGGAAACTAGCAGAATTCTAGGTACAGTCATTAATTGTTCAATGTGTTTCCCTCTTTTTTCTGATTAACGCGTAATGTATGCTAACTAATCTGTTTCATATAAAAAGTATTCTGTTTGATCTCATAAGTTATCTCTTTGAGCACTATAGTCATTCGCGTTTGAAAGCTTTCCTTACAATAAAATTGTTTTCATATAATGTGCATAATTTATTTTTATTGAGTTTACTTTGCAGAACTAAATCTGTAATGCATTGTTAGAATTATTTAATGGCATTTGTTGAGAAAACTATTTTTTGATTCATGAAGTTTCTGGAATTTCAAACCGGTATTCAAGCCGAAATCGGCCATTTATTCTGCTTTCAGTAAATATTCTATTAAAAATGTTATGAACCACTTTTTCATTTGTAGTTCATACTTTTAATTACAGAATATCTTAATATTTTTTGAAAATTTGCAGCATCTTTAAAAGCAAAGAACATTTTTTTTTCTTTTCAATTGATTTAAAAATCGCATACTGCAAAAAAAAAAAAAAGTTTTATTAATGACTTTATACAATTACAGATAGTGAAAGGTGGGAAAGATTCAGGGCGTAAAAAGAGAAATTACATCCAAAGCAGGGTTGGGGAAAATTGTCTTTTTTCTTTCCTTCCCGTTTTTTCTTCTGTTTCTTCCCAACGCATTTGTTTTATACAAAAACAGAATGCGCAATAAAGAAGTCTCCATTACAAATTGCTTAGGCTAAAAGTAGTATTTTAGTGAAAGTATAAATAACTAGCTTTTTGATCAACAAAGCCCAAAACTCAGGAACTTCAAACAAAATCACAAGAGCCAATAATTTCTACTGAAAACCCACGATTATGGGGAGGAAACCCAATAATTGGCAACTCTGCTTTTAAATACGAATCGGCTTTTTTGAAAATAATACCGATTTGCCTTTTAGCTCTATAAATTCATAAACACATATATGAGTTGACTAAATGGTAAGAAAGAGCTTTCATTTACAGATAAGAAATGGAACACTATATTTTCTCAAGAATTCTGCATTAAAAAACTGAATTTCGAGAAGCCCCAAATGACACGTAATACGTACTTTAATGTGATTTTTTTTTCTTGATTTTCTCTTCCTGCTTTGTTTCTTGTTTATAAATAGAGATTTTTAAAAACATAATGAAACAGGCAAACCAGTCCCAGGTAGCACACTTAATGTTTAAACGATTTATAAACGTTTTAAAATAATTGTCATACCGTTGACAGCCATTTAAAAGCGTTAATGAAACGAAGGTACCAACTTGAAATGTAAAATAGTTGTCTGACTTCCTAGTGGCACATTGGAATGTATTACATGAGTATGTTTGTCTTAGGAAGTAGGCAAAATGCCGATAATAAACAATTTATCCTCTCTAAAAATTTGATTAATTAATGCATGAGTACAAATTCACTGAAAACTTTTGCTTGCCTGTCTCCCTATAGATTCATCAATTTAACTCAGTATCTTAGTTTGCTTTTCGCAATTAATATCATAAAGGAATAAAAGGAAGAAATATTTGCTAATAAAAACAAATTATTATAAAACTCAAGCATTCTCAAATAAAATAGCCAATGATCGAGTGACGCTCCTGACTTCATGAACAATAAAACTCGCGCCGCGTCATTAAAATTTATACTAAGTTTTGGCAATGTTCAACATGTAGAGAAAGGCTTTACTGTGACAAGGCTGAACTGGATCCGGTTACTTAACAGTTTTACTGGTAAAAATGTGTTATTTCAGGAGAACAAAGAAACAAAAAAGTGGTCAACAATGAACGCTTATGTACCGGAGTTTAGGGTTAATCCACTGGAGTTAAGGTTAAAACTTCAACTATCAAAATATCACCAAACAGGCAATTTCTTCGTTCAAATGTAGAAGCAATTTTCACTCGTCATATCTTGACGGGCGAATTTCTAGTTTACTAATTGCATGTTAAAATGCATATTTTTCTTTCCTTGTTTCAATTGTTAATTGATGTGTGTTCTAATGTTTAATCGTGTACGAAATATTGTCTTATATATAACTATATTATAGAGCAATGAAATACCTGGGGGGAAAATTCGAGAACTTGCAGTGAAAATGGAACGGTGAGTAGTGAATCTGACTGTTGAATTGTTTCAAATCAGCAGTTGCTGTTTCGCAAAAGTTATTGCATCATTTACAAGCTGCTTTGATCTGACGATTCTTAAACAGATGTATACTGACGTGAGTATATAAACGGCAGTATGTGCAGAAATGATTTTTAGAGATATTTGAAAACACGCGTTCTGGATTCAATATTAACTATAGGGAAATATTTTACAATTGGACGGTTTATTTTTTTTTTGCACTTTTTTTCTTTGGAAACCAAATAAGCAAGTTTGCTCAATAAAGCTAAAGTAGAATACATGACAAAAAGCAAGAAGAAAATAAATTCAAAAAATATATCCGATTTAAATTTAAAAAAATAATTTGAATTCTGAAATTTTAAATTCAAATTATGTTTTTCGCAATCCCAAACTGCGACAGGACCCTACTCATTGGAGTTATTGTTTATAGAAACGGCTCCAGTCCGTTATTGTTTCTAGAAATGGCTCCTCTCCCCCTAAGTCAGCCCCTACTCCTGGGTGGTTACGTGTGCAGGTTTGCGTGTGTGTGTGTGTGTGTGTGTGTGTGTATGTAGGCTTGTGTGTGTACGTAGACCTGTGTGTATGCATGTAGGCATGTGTGAGTGTATGTGTATGAAGTCGTGTGTGTGTGTGAGTGTGTAAGTGTGCGTGTGTGGACGCCTCCGACCAGAAGAAGCAGATTACTCAGGACGGGAGGAGCCGCGCCTGCAGAGGATGGTGGGCGGTGGTGCTGCAGAGGTCCAAGCTGAAAAAGGAACCGGACATCAAAGACGGTCAAGTAAGGACAATAAGCAATCGTGATTGCTCAAAAAAATTTAGTTACTGCCTTTTACCTGCACACGGCAGTATAAACGGGTGGTCGATTTAGTTGCATAAAGAATATGATATGTGTTATTGTTATTTTTTTGAAATTTTATGTTCTGTGTTCTTTTGAATTATTTTATTCACATAATTTAAATATTTCACGCAAATTTTGATCCTGCAAATAAAACAAAACTGGCAAACTTTTTCATAAATATGAGGAATTATCTATCTAGATCTTGGTAAACATTGGTAAATGCTAAAATTTCTTTTTGAAAATAAGTTCCTCTAAATTTTTGTTTGCATTCAAACACTAAAACTTATGTATCAACTGAAGATTTGTCATACTCGGAAAACTGCTTTTAAAGAAAGTACTGTTGTATATGCAAAAACCATAACTGTTTTGATACAAAACACAAATAAATTCAAAAGATTCAATTTTCTACGGATCTTGGTCTCAATCTTATGGGAGATATTGGAGAGAGCACTAATCTTGGTTTTCCTACTATGGATTACGATTGGTTTATTATCTTTAATCATAAAATGTGCTGCCTTACGAGAATCAGAAGTGAGTACATGAGGTATATAAGGTAGGACACTAAAAAATCAAAGATTTCAATACATCTCACCCTTTAAGAGCTGGAAATATTTTACTCATGGACATTTCGTTCAGGAACGTAAAAACAAAATGGTAAGCTCAAAACTTTGTTGTGAATAAATAAATCAATTAATTTTTGAGGTGAGGATATAGATCGAAAATCTAATTTTCATTTTTACAAAAGTAAGGCTAAATAATAGAGAGACAAAAGTTCACATCTGAAACAAACTAACTAACATACCTATAAACTAATAGATACGTCCATTTCCGCCTATAAACCGGATATTTGCCTTTCCATGTACTCGATGGTCTGACAGTACATTCACACAAAGAAAAGACAAGGATGTCCATGCTCGAGTCGGCGTTTTAACCCAGAATCTTTCCATCAGCAGTAGGACTTCTCTGACTACCGGAAAAGGTGGTCAGAAGGCAACCTAGTTAAAATTATTTTTCGAGCGGGAGATTATCAGAATGGGTAACCGGGTAGAAATGAGAAGGAATACCTCACACGACAGTCAACCCATCACGAACACCTGGTACATGTGCCGGTACCATTACAATGTCGATGGATTGAATCAACTTTTTAGTTAATTCAACTCATCGGGACATTGCCAACACTGTTAAAAATTTTCCGGAAAATTTACGGTAGTTGTTACTGGCATCCATGTTGCCAGTAACTATTACCGTAAAAATCAAATGTTACTGTAAAATTTTACGGTTTCCTCGGTAGGCCACAGCAACCAGTTGGCGCTGGGATCGCTTATTTCTCCGGTATAAATTACCGTAAAAATCAGCGATGCGTCGGCGATGCAATTTTACAGTAACAATTACCAGAAAATCTTCCTGAATTTTTAACAGTGAAGCGTTTGCTCCACACACTAGTAAATTAGCTGAGTCAACTCGGTTCAGTTTTAACAGCATTGGGGCAGCAGCTGCTGAAATAAATTCGGCTTATTGAAAGAAAAAGGTGATTCAAGTAAGTTGCCTCGTGTGAAGGAACAAAGTAAAACGCCAGGCAACGTTTTCGAAAGTTGATTCAACTAACCGCCTGATGTCCAGGAGGCCTTAGGCCTGATAGCACAATGAAATTTTTCAGAAAAGCAGATGTAGTAGTCATGGCTGCATTAAGCAATTAGTTGCATTTTTATAGAAAATTGTCTATGGTATGAAAAAAACTTGAATTACTTATGTAACTTATGTATTTATGTGACTTATGTATTAATCTGCGGTTTCTTATATCTCAAGAAAACAGTAACATACTTCTGAAAGTATTACTAATATCTTACTGAACCAATATTTTTGCTCAAAACAAATGCAAAAGATTGCGGGATCTTCAGCCTTACTGCACGAAAATACAACTCTCATAAACAAAGAGGAACATTTACGACGTCAAAAATCAATCATATTCAGAAATTTAAGCATTATAAAAAAAACAATACAAATCCATATATAGACTTGGAAAATAAAATACTAAAACCAACATGTTTTCAATTTGAGGAATACAAAACAGTCTCAAATAATCGAAGAGAAATTATTTTCCATTCAAAGAAATCTTCATAAGAAATGAAATACTTTTATCTCAACGATTAGATGCCTACTTATGTAAATACTCTTCTTATTATCTTCGAAGAGCAAGAATCCCATTCACTATTTTAAACGAGTCCCTTTGAAATGCTAATGCATATTGACGAAAGCACCATATACAACTAGCAATTCTAAAGACATTCAAATCCCGACTGACATGAAAAAATAAGAAAAAGGAATAATGAGAAAAATACAAAAAATAAGCTTGTCTAAATTTCAGCTGACGCATCTTGTTTTAGTTTGACAGGCCCAATATTGGAAAAGAATCGCTCCAGGCTCTTAATTTTCGAAGATGCCTGGTTGTCATGGAAATGCTTCTCCCATTTCCAACGCTTTGAATGGTTGATTGAGATTCTATCAGTTAAATTTTTATAGGGATCATCATGTTTTTTCACTCTTGAGTAAGAAAGAATGAAATGAAAATGGCTATTTTTCTTTAGTTAGTTTTTTTTAAATTGCGATGTATCTAAATCATTTTTAATGAATTTTGAGAATACACTTTCATTTTTGTAGGTTCAATATTGTTTATTTTAAAATGTTCGACTGAAAGATAAAGAGGTTTATGCCAGCATTTAGCAAATAAACTGTAGAATTTTGAGAAAAGTTTTAATTTTTTTTAAAACTAGAATAACATACTAAGACTGGCTTTCATGAAATTGAAATTCTGCGTCTTTGTAACATTATTATTTTTTTCAATCTGCTTTTCATTTATAATTTTCTTGAAAAGCATAAAATGCTTGTTTGATTACAAAAACTTGTGTGCTAAAATGTGGATCAAGTTCTTTGTTTACTGAGACAAAACCAATTAAAGTACTAAATTATACATAAGGATATTTTTATACCTCAGAGTTAGAACAACGTAAGCCACGTAATCGCTATTATAACAGGATAGAGAAAAACGTTTGTCTAGCAAAGTATGTAAGCCGCTCTTTTAGCACTGGTTAAGAAATTACAAAGGTTTTTTTTTTTTTTTTTTTGAAATCATGTTTACGTGGCTCGATGCGAAATATAATTTTACATACAATGCAGTAAGATTTGAAAAATCAAATTTATTTATCAAACGGAATTATTGTTCTGTCGT
Organism: Uloborus diversus; assembly: GCF_026930045.1. Taxonomy (NCBI): domain Eukaryota; kingdom Metazoa; phylum Arthropoda; class Arachnida; order Araneae; family Uloboridae; genus Uloborus; species Uloborus diversus. Next base: position 73,569,292 of record NC_072737.1, on the reverse strand, counting down.
GTCCGTTTATAGCGAAGTCGAAGAGACCGAATAAAAACTTCGTTTGGCAGGTCATTTCATTATAAAATGTTAACTAATACACAGTAGAACGTGAAAGGGAATCGAAGCTTTTACATTATAGCTAGGGATTGCAATACCGGTATACCGGGATTTCGAGCAATTTTGCAATTTCGTAATACTGGTATTTGGTGAGGTAGAATGCTAGTATTTTCGGTATTAGCCGAAAATAATAAAAAGTTTCAATTATAGAGTTTTCAATTTAACTTATTAAATATCAAATTGTGTTTTAAATATACACATATTTTTCCGTGATACAGACGAAAACCAATCTAATGGTGTAAAAATTTTGCTTCAAAAGCACAAGCTAATAGAATATCATTAAACAAAAGTAGAGGAAAGATTGCAAAATGATATTTTCATTTGGTGGTGAGATAAATCGCATTTCGGTGCACCATGTTTTTATTTTTCTGTTTCCCTGATCCCTCGCTTTCTCTTTCGTAAAACTTAATTTCGAATGCATTTGTTCTATGAATATTTTTTTCCAACCATCAAGTGCAGTAATACTTTACACTATTTTCTTTTAATATTTGTCTGAATTGTACTGAATTTTAGCAAAAGCCTTTTTCTTGTTAGTGAAACAAATGGTAGTTTATTGTCATCGGTACTGGTTCGTTGTCATGTCTCGCTTTATACTTGGCAAGATTATATGTAAAAATTATATAGTGCCTTGAAAATTTGCATAGATGTTGCGCAGAATCATTTGAAACATATTTTTAGGTATTTACATAATTATAACTGTAAAGAATTTTGCAAAGAACGTGAAAACGAATAAGAGAAACCAATAAGTACAAATTTAGTCAAGTTTATCCTAAATTTCTAACCAAAGGGCAAATAATAAAATTCAAACACAAACCTCTCCTGCTCAAGAAGAAATGATGTTAATATTGGAAAAGTATCGTCCTTTTTAAAGAAATTACAACTAGCTATATATTTAAATAGTAATAATAATAATAATAAACACAATGCAAAAGAAACACAGTCATAAAAGGATTTTTCCAAAAATAGCACTCAAGAGACCGAAATATTTGAAAACGAAGGATATCTAGATAATTGGAGGAGGTGTTTCGTGCATTGTTAACAGTATCTCCGATCTTCGTGATTTCAGAAAGAGTATTTTTCAACTTGTAGGAAGGTTGTGAGCACTAAATGAATTCCTGGGTTAGAGACAATTCAATAGATGCATTATGTGTTTTACTGCTGTTGATTTTTTATTATGACATTTGTTCCTTCATTTATATTTCTTCCCAATACGTTTTCATAAATAATAAAATTTTTGTACAAAATTATGAAATGTGGCAAGGAAACAATATGTTTTCAAGTTTTTTTTTTTTTTTTTTTTTTTTTTTTTTGAGAAATTTCGAATACCGGTATTTAATATCGGTATTCCGGTATCACGTTTTAAAAATACCGAATACCGGTTTTGAATTTTTGGTCCGATATTGCTATCCCTAGTTATAGCTATAATCTTGCAATATACGGCTTCGCTGAAAATGAATCGTTTCTCGTCTGAAACAGCTCACACGCTGTCGAAGTTGTTTTTCTTCTTACTTATTTTAATTTCTTTACTTTTTTTTAAAATCTATTTATTTAATTCAAGGATGCTTCATCCCAGCTCACTTTTATTCTTTCGGTATCCCTCAATGATTAATACGGTTGGTTCGCTGTGTGAACTGTTGCTCACAACAATGAAGGAGAAGGAACTGCTTTTTCACTATTTGGATCGCTATGAGAACAATTCTCCTGCACTAGGCACTAATTTAGCTAAAGACAGTGACGTAAATAGAAACAAAGTGATTTTAATAAATGTCAAGAACTAAACAATTTCGAGAACAGAAGAAACTATATTTTAGCTTGCAGTTTTGAGCAAATCTCGTAGTAGTTTTAGTATGTTTTATTCAGAATGCAATAATAAAACATAAAAAAAAAGCATTTGATAAAAGAAGACATTTAAACAGCTAAAATCTACTTATTAGACTATTTAATGTTACTTAGTTTTTACTAATTAAGTTCTTTTTATAAACTGTTTTTAATGATGCCTTATTTACGCTGGTTTCCCCCCCCCCCCCCCGGACATTACTCTAGCTTCGTAAAATTCATTATCCAAAAAAATGTACTTTGAGCATTGATAATTAAATCAACTATGTCGAAACCTTGATCTTGGAACTGATTGATGGTTAAGGCAAAAACAAATCCCAGAGAGAAAAATTATATATGTTTCAATATAGTAAATGCAAAACTGCATTTGTTTTGATGCTGCAGTAATGTGTTGCCCAAATGATTGTATCTTTGCTTTAACTCGTCAACACTTCAACATGAAAAATGTATTCAATGTTCCTTACCATAAATCAAGGATCGTTATAGAGTCCCGCCCAGATCAGAATAGGTAATGTACATGTGTTTTATGCTTTTTCAAAAATGTGTGCTTAATGAGGGGTTTTTTTTTTCTTTCTTTTTTTTCTTTCTTCCTTCCTTTTTTAGGGTTAGCAACAAAATCATCTATAATGTATTACTGCACGTTAAATGCTGGGTCTCTTGAGATAATGCTATACCTGTAAGATAATTCAACAAAGGAGATAATGAAAATTTTCCTTTTTTTAAAAAAAAAATCATATATACATTACTTTATATGTGACAATCTACGCCTTGAATTGGAACTGTTTTTCGGTAAAGAGAAGTGGGCATATTTGCCTACACAGAATATACTACATTACTTATAACTCACATCTCTTTTTATAATTCAACATGTAATTATAACTAAATTTTACAAAAATAGATGGTATAATTCTATGCTATTAGCATTTAAAATAATAACGGGTCATATTTTGTACAAAAAAGTGCATACAATAATACGAGCTACTATATACGTTATTTGGGATAGTTTATATTTATCGAGTTACATTCACCTATATCAACCATTAAACACATGATTAACCAAACCAATTTAAGTATTCACTCCTTGAAATATGTATCTAAATTCAAATTGAGGAATTCAAACCACGCTACATCACTTAATCTAAGGAATATGCTTGATACTGCACTACAGTTTCATCTTATCTGAATTGTGATAATTACTCAGTTGCTGATGAAATAAATACCTTGTCAACATATCAACATATTTTGGTTAAAATTCAAATCGTTCATATATATATATATATATATATATATATATGAGTGTAACGCAAATTTTATTCGAAACATAGAAGTATAGTTTAATGCTATTTTCATATTTGATGTACAATATTCAGAACTACTGACAGATTTTGATAAAATTTGGGGTGAACATAGGTTGATATATTACAAACAAAATAAACATTACACAGCTATAATGGACACACATGTTCATGGGTAACACTCATGGGGGTCTGAAATTCTGAAACAGCGGTTGCAAAATACACAAAAGAAATGGTTTAATAGGAGGTACAGTCCCCACTTACAGCTATACAGGCCTCGCAGCGAGAAGTCATACTGGAAATAAGGCAGTTTATCAGTGACAATGGCAATTGGTCCCTCTTATTCAGCAACGCTGTTTTCAGATAAATAAATACCTCTGTGCTGAAAAGTAAATATGAAATAACAACGTCAAAAAGTAAAAATTGCAGATTACTGCAGACACGTGTTTCGGCGTTACAAGGAACGCCTTTTTCAAGGCAAAAAGTAATGAGCTTATGGATGAAAAGACTTTGTCGGAAATCAGCTTTTGTCGGATGTCTTTTCATTCATAAGCTTATTACTTCTTGCATTGAAAAAGCCGTTCCTTGTAACGCCGAAACACGTGTCCCCAGTAATTTGCAATTTATGCTTTTTGACGCTGTTATTTCATACTTTGCTGTTATCAGGTCCTGAATGGCTCTCGAAGGGAGGTTGCGAGTTGCAGTTGCCCTCCCTAGAGTGTCCCAGACATGCTCTATAGCTTTGAGGTTTGGAGACCTGGCTGTCCAATCCATCTGGCAAATATCCTCATTCTCGAGAAATTTGTCGACCAGAAGAAATCTATGTGGTCCCGAGTTATCTCCGTTAAAATTAACTCAAGGCCTACAGCGACCCTGACGAGATGAACAAAGGGCTCCCATACCTCATCCCTTTAATTCATTGCTGTAACTGAACCTCTTTCAAAGACATGGAGGATGTAGGGCCATCCAACATGATGACTGTTCCGACCATCAAACCTCCGAGATTTTGCGAATAATGGACGGCAGGTAGTCGGATTTTATTTCTCTCCATGCACGTATGACGAGAATCATTGGTTAAGCTGATCCGGAACTTGACAGCAAAGAGAACGGTCACCATTGATCTATACGCCAATCTCTATGTTCTCTGCACCATGCTGAACATGTTCTCCTGTGCGTAGCAGTGAGCAGGACACAAACAGCAGGATTTCTGGCAAACAATCCATTTACATAAGGTCTTTACGAAACAGAGTCACCCTTGTTACATGGGTTCATGTGGCTGTATACAGGTCCCGAGAGAGCTGAGAAACTGTAACTCCTCTGTTAGGCTTCGCTAAAATCGACATGTAGCGATCTTCTCTGGTCGTCGTAGCTCTTGGAAGACCTTGTCCAAGCTTTCTATCGATGGATACAGTATCCTGCAACTATTTCCATAGGTTACATGCGACGCTGGGTGTTAAATTAAACTCTTTGCATATCTGGATATCCCATTGGTCTGCATGTAGCATCCTCACAATTCCCAACTTCATTTCAACATTTGAACGTTGGTGGTTACTCATTTTTAATGTTCTGATGTGAATTTAACCGATTTCTGTAAGATAATACCCAGACGTTCACCAAGGTATGCTAGCGAACAAAATTCGTCTTATCCTCCAAGCGCACGTAAAGCCTGTTTTTCTGCTGGCTCCGTCTACATACTTGTGTACGCTGACGTATTTGCCATACAAGATTTGCATTTTTATCTAGAAGCAATGGTTTTGCCTTCAGCTAAGTTCTTTTCATGCAATTCAATAAAGTATGCAAATTCTCCTAATTTGTTTCACCAGGTTATATACAATAATGACTTTTTAAAGGAATTTATTAAAAAGTTTATTTCATTGAGGCAGCCAACTAAATTGAAAAGGAAAACATTAAGTTGTAATTTCCCCCTTGCATTATAAATTTTGTATAAATAACATGATCTACAACTTTTTTATTTTTCGGGTTCGTTAATAAATGCTAAAAATTACAAAAAAAATATATCATGCAAACAGTAAAATTTACGTATTTTTTGCTAACTGAAAACAGCTATTATTAGATTTTTTTCCTATGTTTTAGAATTAGGCACGTTAACTACAGTGTTCCCCCTCCTTTTGGTATTTAAATACTTATTAAAGATTGAAAAACAAATATCGTCTGGAGAAAGATAATTATATTTTCAATATAGGACATTATTATATGTGTATTTATTTGTCAAATGCTTTTTCACAGAATTAAGTGCATGTTCAAGTACGTATTATTAATCTGTACCCTAAATTTTTAGTGCAGAATCTTAATCTAGTTGGCAAGTATCTAACCTATAAAACGATACATAGGTAGCAACGGTTCCTACTTTTGTGGGTATTTTTAGTTAGTGACTCGCATTTTGCCTAATCGCTAAAAAATGTCAAAAAATTCCTCGAAGACAATCTTATATAATTAAAAACTGAGCGTATCAATCTATCTATCCATCCATGTATGTTCGAGTTAACTTCTCCCGAACGCCAGTGGACTGACCATCGAACCAGGTACCGATGCATTCGTCATTTTTCAATCTTTATGTTTGACTATTTAACGTAATCCTCCGATAATAATTAGTGGAGATTATCAATCAAAAACTATATCAATTTTGATACTTAGATTTCGACATAAATTCCCTATTTTTCGAAGGCTTTTCTCCATTCAAATTATTATTCAGTGCTTCATCTCAACTTTCCGTAACAATGCTTTTATTAAAATTTGTAGCGGTGAAGAAAATTATTGAGACGAAATATCTGTTGCCATTTTTTTCTTGAATGTGAACAAATAAAATTCTGGCTTTTGTTTTAAGGGCTTTTCGTGTAATCTGGGGATTTAAAATATTTCCTTTTTGGTTATTTTTCCGCAATCTGCCGCAAAATTTTACTTTTTTTGTTCAAGCCTGGGTGTTGAACACGCGTCACTTGCCATAACTTTTATTTTCGAGGTAGACCATGCAAAGCCGGGCGATGCAGATAGTTTAATTTTAAATACATTGTAATCTATCAGTTTTTATTAAATGAATGTGGCTTTGAGACCCTTTACCTTATCGAAGTAAAAATAAAATGACACAAAACTTCGGCTGAAACATTTTTGATAGAATTTCAATCAATTTTCAGCAACGCTGAGAACGGAAAGCAGGCATTCTTTGAAAATTAAGAGCCTCCAGCGATTCTTTCCAATATTGGCCTTGTCAAGCTGAAACAAGACCCGTCGGATGAAATTTAGTTGAAGATTTTTTAACTTCTTCTTGACACTTTTCGCTCTTTATTTTTCATTTTCATTTTTCGGTTAAAAATCGTTCATAAATCATTGAAGTTCAACTGCGACTATGTTTTAGTTCTAAGAAAATTGAAAATATTTAATACAATAACGTTAGATTATATTCAAAACAGGAAATAAGTTCTGACGGCACGCATTTTATTCGTAGAATTTCATTTTGGTGTTTAATGTTCTTTTCAACAATGTTATGTTGAAAAGGCTGCATAGTTTTAAGCTACAGTCTTACATTTTGAAGTTATTTAAGACTGAAAAAGGCTATCTAATTTCCTAATAACACCTTTAAACTTATTTAATGCATTCTTCAAAGGTGTAGTATGGCCGAACCGCACCTTTCGATTTCCTCCTACTGGGCTGATTCGTTCTGGAATACTATTTCAAATGCCTCTATCAACCGGGGTGGATTTCCCAATTTTTCAAATGCTAGTTTGTATCATTTCTGAAGCTTAACATCAAGCGTAAGGAGTAAATCAATCGTTCAATACAGCTCTTTTTCTATCAAAATGCAAAAACAAAGTAGTCAAGCTTAGAAGTTATACAAACTAGCAGTTAAAGTAAGAAAATTCATCCTGTCACCCCCAAAGGTCACCTGGTTGATGGTACATTTTTTTATTCTATTCAAAAGTCCTAATTTTCAGACAAAGCAAAGTGTGCACTCTATTAAAATCTCAAAAAAAAAGGAACTTTTTAAACCGTTTTTAAGTATCTTTACTGACGGCTAAAGCTGAAAGTCGGGATGTTTGTTTCGTGCATAGACCGTTCGACCGATTTTCTTGAAAATTGGCACACAATTAGTTCGTAGCATAGGGATGATTACCTCAAAGCTATTTTTCGAAAATTCGATTTTGTTCTTTTTCTATTCTATTTTTAAGAACATTTTACCCATGAAATTATCATAACTCGGACGAGTAAATTACGAAATTATCATAACGTGGAACCGTAACATGGGCGAGCAAATGAATGTAGCAAATTAGCGAGAAATTTATCATCCATTATTTGTAAATATACAGGCGAACCAAATGTCTTTTCAATTTCCTACTACGGGCAAAGCCGTGCGGGTGCCGCTATTATAAAATATTACTCATTTACAGTGCTTAAACCAAAACTTGCGCCCGGGGAAAGAAGGGGTGCCACATTTAGCAAATTATTAAATTTCTTTGATATTTGAGCCAGTGAGAGGCAAAGGGATGTCAATGACAAAATTAAAAATTCGTGCATTATCAGTACAAATGGTAGGAGAACTTCTCCTCTGTCTTTGAGAAAGAGATTAATGCTAGTAACTTTGGTATGTGCTGCTACACAGCATGATTTAGAAAAAAAAAAATCAATGAAAGCCTACATAGGATTTGACGCGTTTATCTTCAAACGCGTTTTAGTCAAAACTTGATTATGTCTACTTACATCCCTTTGCTTTTCACTGCCACATTTGGCTTTTTTTTTTTTGAATTTCGATATTCTTAAGCAATAAATAAATTCAGAATAATTTTGAATGTTTCATGCAATATTCAAAACTTTGTAAGGACAGTAGCAGCACCCCCCCCCCCATTGATATGAAACTTACTGATGTTATGTACCAATCTCACATAGATCCTAGATTAAATATGATTAGTTTGTATTTAGTTCTTTGATTCCTTCATTTCAAGTGTTCTAATCAGAATAAATTAAATTTAAAATATGCCTAATAACATTTAACTTTGTATACATAATTATCTGTATTTTCATTTGATAACAACATTCAACTATCGTAACCAGGTACGCTTTTAAATTTCAATAGCGTTTGTTTTATTGGTCGCAATTGGTGATGTGAGGGGAGGGTGAAATCTCACATTAGTATTCAAAGGGAGAAAACTCATAAGTTGAGAACCTCTGATATAACCTGTTTTATTATTTAAAATATTTCTTGCAGATGCCTCGAGAAATTCATTCATCGTCTGTTCGTATTCAAAAAGAAAACCTTAGTTGAACTCTTTTTTTTTTCTTTTTTCTTTTCTATTTTTTTTTCTTTTGAAAAGGGAAGCAATGAGTAGTTTGGAAATCTTCAGTTTGAAACTTATGCAAACTTCTTTCGGAATTCTGATATGTCCTTATCTTCGTAGCAACGCGTTAAGTGATGACGTCCTTGTATGGGTACTATACGCGGTAAATTATTATTGCTGGTTGATAGAGTTGTTTGCATTTTTAATCACTATTCGATTGCGTTTTTTTTTTCTTGTTAAATTCAAGCAAAAAGATAATTTTCTTTATTTATGGTTTTATTTGAAAATTATCTGAATTTTATTTCGTTTTAAGAAATTTAAGGTTTAAACATTAAATTGAGAGAACTTCTGAAGTTCTTCACATTTCTTTGAGTTATTTTGCAACACTGGATTTAAAGGTTTTTTATCCATCAATCAGGAATAGTGATTGCAATACCGGTAAACCGGTATACCGGCATTTTCAAGTAATTTTGCAACTTCGTAATACCGGCATTTCCTGAGTAAAATACTGGTGTTTTCAGTGTTAGTTAAAAAAAATAAATCGTTACAATTAAAAATTTTTCAATTTAACTAATTAAATATACAGGGTCCATTATGAAAGTAATGAGCATAATGTTATTGTGACGCGACGATAGATGGCAGCACGGTAAAACCGGCTGGGAAATGTGGTGCGGGATATGCCCTTTCAATGCATCCAGTCGTCAGTTGCTTTCGAGTAGTGTGAGCGGAGATAAGTGCCTCCGCTTGAAGTATGTTTTCAACTTTTGTAACATAACGCAAAGGAGCGTTCGCTTGAACAATGATACGCCATAAAGTTTTGCGTGAGGTTTAGAAAAAATGCAACCGAAACATTCCAGATGCTGCAAGAAGCCTTCAAGGACGATTGCATTTCAAGATCACAGTCTGGGAAGTGGCACAAGGCATTCAAAGAGAGCCAGGAGGAGGTCGCCGACGAACCCCGTTATGGATGTCCCCCCCCCCGGTGATCCCAAACCACCTTACAGTCCCTACTTAGCTTCATGTGACTTCTTTTTGTTTCCGCGACTCAAGAGAGAGAGAGAAGAAAAGAAAACATTGGGGAACCTTGGGAAACATCCAACACCATGTTACAACGTTCCTGAGAGGCATTCCCTTGGAAAAGTTTCAGGGTGCCTTTCAGGAGTAGCAAACACGTCTCCGCAAGTGTATTGATGCAGGAGGAATGTATTTTGAAGAATATTGAACATTTGTACAAATTACGATCAATAAATATATTTTGCCAGTAAATGCTCATTACTTTCATAATGGACCCTGTATATTTAGATTTTAAATGTACATTTCTTTTTCCATGATATATAACCAAAATCAATTTATTGGTGTAAAAATTTGGCTTCAAAAGCGCGAACTAATAGAATATCATGAAACAAATGTTGCGGAAAGATCGATAAATAATATTTTCATTACTAGATTGTGAGATGAATCACATTTGTGTGCACCCCATGTTTTGTATTTTCTATTTCTCTGATCACTCACTTTCCTTTTTGTGAAAGATAAGTTTGAGTGTAATTTTAAATGTATTTGTTCTATGAATAATTTATTCCAACCATGAATTGCAGTAACTTTATGATATTTTCTTTAAATATTTGTCTCACCTCTACTGAATTTTGGCAAGAGACTTTTTCTTGTTAGTAAAACAAATGGTAATTTGTTGTCACCGGTATTGGCTTGTTGTCATATCTCGCTTTATATTTGGCAAGATAATATTTAAAATTTATATAGTGCCTTGAAAATTTGCATAGAGGTAAGCATAATTATTTGATACATATTTTCAGACATTTACATAATGATAAGTGTAAAGAATTCTGAAAAGAATGCGAAAATGGATAAGAGAAACAATATCAAAGTTATTCTGGTTTATGGAAAATTTCAAGCCAAAGGGCTGATAATAAAAATCAAGCTCAAACCTCTCCTGCTCAAGAAGAAATGAATTTAATATTGGAAAAGTATCGTCTCTCGGGAAAAAAAATACAACTAGCTATAAATCTAAAAGAAATTATAATGATAATACACGCAATACAAAAGAAACAACACACACAAAATGATTTTTCCAAAAATAATGCTCAAAAAATCGAATTTATTTGAAGGTAAAGACTTCTATAGAATTAGAAGAGGGTTATCGTGCACTGTTTACAGTACCACCGACCTGCGTGAATTTAGAAAGAGTATTTTTGACTGTTGGAAAGTTGAGCCCTAAATGAGTTCCAGGCTTTGAGACAGTTCAATAGATGCATTTTTTTTTAATTATGACATTTGTTCCCTCATTTTATATTCGTTCAAAATGCGTTTTCATAAATAATGCAATTTTTGTACAAAATTATGAAATCGAGCAACGAAACAATGCGTCTGCAAGTATTTTTTGAGAAATTTCAAATGCCGGTATTCCGGTATCACGTTTCGAAAATACCGGTATTGAATTTTTGGTCCGGTATTACAATCCCTAACCGGGGGAAATAAGGAACATTTTGACTACATTTGAAATTTACTAATATTCCTTTTTTTTAAATAAATTTTAGTTGAGGCAAAAAACTTTATTTATCGGGAAAATTTAAATGTAAGCTTTGTACATATCGTTTAGTAATTATTAAATATTATTTAAGCACTTGAATTTAAAACATTACTACTTTAAAAGCTTTTCCGGTGTAACCACAAGCCACGTTATTTTTTTCAGATTCACCACTCAACCCGAGTCTTTTCTTAATTCGTGTGTAAAATGAAACCTTAATCCCTTCAAATTAACTTAGATTCATGTGTTTATGTTTCTCAATTTAAGCAAAAATTCATTTCAGCGCGAAAAAAATTCTTAAAAACAAAAAGAAACTACTAGTTGATTCTTTTTTTAAATGCTAAAACAGTTATGATTACTTTAACATTACATAAAAATATTTTCAACAGTTTAAACGTTAAACAGTTTCCAAAAATCGTCTATTTTCCCTAATACAATAAAAACCTATCTTTAAAACTTTAATGTAGCAATTTCATGGTAGCTCTCTTTACTGTGAATCGATAAAGTGAATAATTAAATCAATATCGCGCTCCATGTCATAGATAAAACCTGGAAATATCTTTATCATGAAAAATACAAAATTGACGGAGCAAGAACTTTATCATTATTCATGATTTGCGAGTGTTTTAGATTTTCATTAAGGGACCGTTTCATAATAAATAGTTCCCTTCTTTCTATACTTAGTTGACTTTTCTGTTTTTTTCTTATTAAATATTTAACTGATCCCTCTCTAAAGCAAATAAATTTTTAAGGCTTTAGGAGCATGATCCTGGAAATAAATTAAATCTTCATTTTGTAATATAAAAAGGAAACACTTAGTGAAAAATGTTTCTCTTGGACAGAGAAAATTAATTTGAGATTTGGAAGTATGCATGAAATATTATCTCTCATTGTCATTGGTTTTTTAACTTTTTTAACAGAGAAAATATTCTTAAAATAAATCATTTTAAACCCTGTTTTAACCCCGTAGCTGCTAATTTTCCCTATTTGTTCGGGAGATTCATGAATTTTATGTTTCCTCCCTAATTCCATAATGAAGTACAGGCGCCCCTCGTATAACACGGCACTTGCACTACACGGTTTCACAATTACAGAGAAAAACGAGCTGATGTGTGCATCACATGACTTCCTTTTACTCTAATCTAATATCATTTTCTCATTTTTGGCAGTTTTAGTATGATTTAATAGTTTATTCTCTAAATATCACCAACTGTGGCCACATTGAAACCAGATTTAAAAAAAAAAAAAAAAAATTATCGCCAAATTGGCGACAAAACTTGGCGACCAGAAGACTGGCGATAAATCGCCAAGTATCCGCCAAATTATAACACCACGTGAGTTTACATCGAGATTAACAATGATTTCCCCCCAAAAAGAGGCAAAAGACCCCTTTGAAGCATACGAATGCAACCAAAAACGAAGGTGCACAACTAAATCCCACTAGGAGTCTATGTACTAAATTTCAACTTTCTAGGACATTCCGTTCTAGAGTTACGTGACATACATACACACATACGCACATACTGACGTACATACAGACGTCACGAGAAAACTCGTTGTAGTTCATTCGGGGATCGTCAAAATGGATATTTCTGGTGTCTGTACGTTCCTAGGCACATATCCACATGTGTTCAGGTTGGAAAAAAAACTCAACATTCATTTGGAGGTGAGCAAAATGGAAATTAAGGCCGATTTTTGGGTTGAAAAATTTTTCGCGAATACAATACTTCCTTTTTTGTCAAAGGAAGTAAAAAAACTGCGATTATTGGGTCATTCCATGTTGAATCAAGGAAAAAGAAAACATTTTTAAAATTTATATCAAGTAATTCTACTAAAATTTACAGGTTTGAATCTACCCGCATGATGAGAGAAAAAAATGTTTTCTTTTATAGATTTTTTGATTGATATTTTTTGTGGTTAACAGCCCCCTGACACACACACACACACACACACACACACACACACACACAAAGCATGCGTTTTGTTCTTTGTGAATGAAATTGATAACAATATGTCTTTTTTTTTTCATGAAAATAATTACCGTGTTTTTAAATATTTTATTGGAACAAATTTTCAGCTATTAACAAATACTTTACATTAAGCTAATAGTCATATTGAACTTAGATTTCTTTTACCTGTTATACAAACATCTTATACAGATGATGACAAATTTGAAAAATACAAAAGGGTTAGTTCTGATAAAGCTAAAGTATAATTCACCCCTACAAGTAGCTCAGATTATTTAGCAAATATTTATTATTTTTTAACAAAATGAATAGCAATACATTTTACAACAATAATTCAGTATTTCTCAAAACTAATTATAATGTACTCTGACAAATTTTATAATTGCATTCCTTGAGTATTTTCTTTTTTAATAACTTAAGGGGAAATATCAAATTTCCTTTCAAAGAACACAAATTTTTCTTATTTTACAGCAATGAATTATATATGCCAAATACGAGTTGTTTTTCCTCCGTGCAAATATTTCAAATTATTCCAGAGCAAAACTACAGTATTTGAAGTTTTATTTAAGTGGTATAAAGTATTATCTCAGACAACAAAACTAATGTACGTTCCACAATCAATAGTGGGCATTAAACATTCATTGTACTGCAGCAGAAGAAACCGAAAATACTAAAAGCAGCCTGATGTATTGATTATTGGAAAAATGTAAATCTTTCAAATCGGAGTAATAATCATAACATGTTCCTTTATCTAGTTCTAAAATTCATGGGAAAAATGAATGAATAAAAGGTTTATCGTTTTTTCTCCAATCTTGAAATTCATTATTCATGTATATGACTTTTTTCAAACATCTTTTTTAATGTATGTAGTATTTTTATATCATTTACATAAATATTAAAAGGTATTTAAAACAGAAAATAAATTTATTTTCCTTTTAGTACACGTAAACATTAGAAGCATTACTATTATTTTTGATAAAGTTCTGAAAAAATTACAAGACAATTTAAATTACTACAGTTGGTAAGTAGCGTTACTTTAAGCTAAAAATATCTTGAACAGTTAATCCTAATGGAAATTTTGGTTTTCTTCTTTTGCAGCTCTCACAATCATGCAAAAAAGTTTTTTTTTTTTTTTTTTTTTTTTTTTTTTTTTAATGAATTGGCCGACTAGTGAATACGCACACACCTGCGAATGAACAGTTTGTATTTTTCTTTTTTTTCTTCAAAAAACAAGATTGCATAAGCTCTTTTCTTAGACGAATTGGAAAAAGTATTTTCTTTCCAATTTTTTAAAAAATGACTCCACTTATTAGAAATTACTATTCACTCATTAAAATTTGTCCACTTATTAGAGGTGTTCGTTTACTGAGTTGCTGCTGCATTTTTCTTTCATTTTAACCCTAATAAAACAAAATTTCAGAAGCATAACCTGAAAAGTATACCAGATTTTTTTCTTAATAATTTTACATATCAATAAGCGTTTCGATGAGATATAACAAATGCAGTTTTAGTGACACAATGTCTGAAAAGGGAACCACGCTAAAGGTCATTTACTGATCAGACGCCACTAAAAAACTGGACAAACCACTCCCTTCCTCTCTTTTTTTAAGTCAATTTTTCCTGTATATTTTTTTTTCAATCGGGTCAGGTTACCCATTAAAACATAAACTTCTTGCAAAATACCGACAACAGCTACTACTTTCATTTACCTGGTACAGAATGCTCACGGTTGCTATAGAATTGGCCTCCGTCCAGTTACGACGAATCTATCTAAACGAGGGGGGGGGATTTGACGTGCATGGTTCGTACATTTCAATATGACTCTTATTATTTTAAATGCTTACACACATATGCAAAATCTGGCATCCCTGACAACTAATAGATGCTTCTCTTTCCACCTGTAAACCGGATGTTTGCCATTCCATCTCATCAGCGTGGCGGTGAAAAAAGGAGCAGGCAAAAGTACAAATTCCAAACAATACAACCTAGTGTTCAGTCAAACATACAACGTCTATAACACCCTTTTATCATTTTATTCACTCTCATCCATCTATCCTCGAAGTGGTTTCAGAAGTTAAATCTTTGTTCGATCGTGTATTTAGCATCACGGAAAGAAAAATTTCTCTCCAAATTTCCAAATGCATTCTCAACTTATTTTTCCATCGTCGTTTTAATTTACTACTTTTTCAATCATGCAGGTTTCGAAATACGGATCTTGCTTATTAGATTTCTTTGATTTTTTTTCTTGCCTGTACTCTTTAATAAGTAGTTTGTATGCTCCCAGTTCAAATTAACTACATTAAATAGCACAAGACATTAAAAACCAGCAATCAACGGTGTTATCAGCAGACCATATAGTACAAATATAATTTAGAATATTATATTCTTCTCAAAACGGATTAGCAGAATAGATTTGATCTATCGTCGACTCAGAGCAAGATTAGGATATCTTACTATTATTCCTGGGAATAGATATCTTACTCTTGCTCTGAGGCAACGATATGTTGCTTAACGGCAGGAAATATCGCATACAAGATTTTCTTTTTCTCCAGAAAGGATATTTAATCAATACTAAGCATTTACTTTTGAGGTATTCTGCCGTGCTAAGTGCAAAAGTCGTATCTGCAGCCGAGTTGAAAACGAGAAGTTGCCATTTAAAGTTTTGCTCCACTATTTACCCATTTTACAATTTTGCACCACCATTGTTGCGTCCTCTCAAAAAAGCACCTTTGAGAAATAATCAATCTAATTGCTACTGTTTACAAAAGCATTGCCAAATGTAATAATAATTCAGCAACCGGGAGATAATAAACTACGAGAACTACATAAAGTACACCGCCATCTCAGTCATTCCATCCGAGGACTGCAGTTTCGTGCTTATTAGCACTCATCATCCCGGCATAGGAAAGTGACTGAGCTGGAGGCGGAAAACCTCTGGTCGGTGCTAATTCTGTATTAGCTACCAGTTTGTTTGGCACTCTTAGCTTTCTTAAGAGGTTTTCCTCCTCCAGCTCAGTCAATTTCCTATGCCGGGCTAATGAGTGCTAATAAGCAAGAAACTGCAGTCCTCGGCTAGAATTGACTGAGCTGGCGGTGTATTTCATGTATTTCTGCCTTAGCCCTATCTATAGGGCGGTAACTTACTGAATAAACCTGCCTTGCCTTCAATATTCGAGTTGAACCGAACCATTGCTTCGGTCACTCGTCTGGTCAGTACTAATTCTGTATTAGCTACCAGTTTGTTTGGCACTCTTTGTTTCCTTAAGAGGTTTTCCGCCTCCAGCTCATTCATTTCCTATTCCGGGCTGATGAGTGCTAATAAGCATGAAACTGCAGTCTTCGGATGGAATAACTGAGCTAGCAGTATATTTTATGTATTTCTGCCTTAGCCCTGGCTATAGGGCGGTAACTTACTGAAAATACGAGAACTACTCCTCAGCAATAATTTCGTTTAGATAGGAGGATATGTAAATTTACGGTACTATATATTTTCAAACTTGATTAAAATATTTTTTTTTTTTTTTTGAATTTCTCTTAGATTATATTCAACCATTTAAAAATATTCATTGTGAAATAAATCGAATCGACAATGATTTTGAATAAATTTGAAATTTAAGCTGTAAATGTAATCTTTAATACAGCAAACAACAACCAAAATTTATCATGCAGCATTTAATATTAGTATTTTATCGTAAACATTAATCTAATGCGCAATTGAAGTGATTCTAATTTTCTGTTGTATTGATTCCTAATAGTTCTACCTTAACGCCGTATTTAATATATTAATGTAATTAAAATTTTCTACATGACGGAAATATTGATTTTTACCTTCTAAGGCAGGAATAGTTTTCGTGTCGATGCAATGTAACATCAATTTTAAATGACATTACTTCAAAGTGAAAAGAGAAAGAACTTGTATGTTATCAAATTTCTTCTGAAGTTAAGTTAGGAGTCCTAATGTGAAATAGGGAAAAAATATTTCAAATTCTCAAGAATCTAAGAACATTTAATCGGAAATATTACAGAGTAACAGAAAAATAGAAATAATTTAGGGGTTGCCAACTGAGACTAAGCATTGAAAGAATTTCTTGACTGTTTTTTCAGTGCGATTACTGATAGAAATAAATTTCTAGCTGTGTTATGTCTGCTTGAAAAAACTGAAGGGCTTCATTAAAAAAGGACATGGAATTCGCTTCGAGTTTATCTATGCTTGCTTCAACGTATACAGGGTGTTCCGGTTTAACCTGCAAGACCTTTATTTTCACAACCGTTGGTCCTAGATGCATGCTTCCAATTGCAAAAATGTTTAAAATCAGATGCGGAGATCAAACATTGAAAGTTTGAAGCAAAAATAAAAATGAGTCAGGAAATAAAAAAAAATTAACTTTTTATACGGGCCCCAGGTCCCTAACTCATATTTAGGGAAATATTCTCCATTGAAAACTAATTTCAACACAAAAAGTTTGAAATTAGTACTACCAATATTCACCGAAATATGAAACGCAGCGTTTTGTGACTTAACCACTTTTTACTCGCCGTTAAAAACACCTTTTGGAGGGAAATACAGCAGTTAACAAGTATTTAAATTTATACGTGTGCATAGAGTGTGGTTTTTTAAATTGTTCGAGGTTTTTCAGGATGCGTAACATTTGCGTTTATTGTTGCAAAATATAAATACTTTGTGTTTTTCACGTTGACAACCTGTCATTCTTCTGAAAGGGCGATAAGTTCCAATCTCATCTTCTGTATGGTCCCTTAAAACTTTAAACTGGAATATCTTTTTGAATTTTGGTCGCACAAATGTCAAGTTTTTTGTGTCAGTAATAGTTTTTAATGGAGATTATTTCTCTAAATATAAATTAGGGGACCTGGGGCCCGAATAAAAAGTTTTTTTTTTTACTCATTTTTATTTTTGTTTCAAACTTTCAATATCTTAACCCTGCATCTGTTTTTGAATATTTTTGCATTTGGAAGTATGCATCTAGGACTAACAATTGCGAAAATATTTGCCTTGCAGGTTTAAACGGAACTCCCTGTATACCTACATCGACATTCTTACATCAGCAATGCCTCGATCTGTCGGATTAGGGTTTGAAATAGGTATAAATATAACTAACATGGCAATTTCAACTATTTTTTTTTCTTTTGAAATTAAAAACAGGTTTCTGAATGTAAAAATCGAATAATCAACTAAGCTAAAATGTATATCTAATATTTGCTCTCAAGCTGTTACCATTAGAGTCAACTATTTACGTTTTTTTAAAAAGATTTTGAATTAAGCACTTTTTTATTTAATGTAATAGGACATAATGTAATTAGAGACATTTAATGTAAATAGCGACACAAAAGCAAAAATTTCTCCGACGGCAAAGTTTTGAGTCTGACTCCAAGTTTTCTTACAAATCGCACATACTGACCTATGTTAAGTGCAATGAGTGAACCAAATTTTAAGCAATGCCTTTTATTAACTGCTAATACCACATAATATTTCTCAGTTCTGCTTGTCTTCAAAACAGGCTAGTTTTGCTTTCGCCAAAAAAAAAAAAAAAAAGATCACTACATGCTTTTATTTTTGATCGACGATATCAGTTGTATGTAACATTCAAACTCGACTTATCTTTGTTCTTGAAGTAACTCTGCATCTGTCTGCCTTTTCTGACATTCCGGTTCCGTCCAGAATCGTCTGTCTGTTCGGCGACGAGAAAAGTACCAACGTATTCCCTTAGAGCGGGAATTAAAATGGAGAGAGCAAGTTCAATCTAAGCAAATCTTAGGCGTGAAACTAACGAATGAAACTTGATTTCTTCAATGCTTTTTTTTTTTTTTTTTTTTTTGAGCTATATCACGTGACTTGAGTTCTTTCCTTCACGAATAAAAATCTTCACTCCCACCATTTTATCTCTTGTCAATGCATATTCCTAGTACATAGCAGAAGCTATTCCATATGGTTCACCTTTCCAAAGGAAATTATTCGAACTCATTACGTTGAAATCTGCACTTGCGTGTCATGAACTAAGACACTAGATGATCCAAAATTTGCACAATATTTCCAAGATCATCACCTAGTGTGATGCATTTTTAACAGTTTCAATATCGAAACGAGATTACCCAGAAGCCTTTAGGACCCAAATCTTATGAGCAATATATTTTTTAGAAGTGATAAACATAAGAACGTTTTATTCCCGCATTCAAAATGTTTAGTTTCTTATGCTGGAGATAGTAAAAATAGAAACACAAATGTCTTTGATCTAAAAAAACGTTTCGAAAGAAAATTCTTGATGAAAATCTCACCGGGCCATCTTTTTCGGAATGCATCAAATTCCAATCCTTTGTCCAGAAACGTGCAGTCCATCGGCGATTTTCACTTGAAATGGAAATTTTCAATTTCGATATGGAAATATCCTTTCTCGTCCCCTTACAGCTCTCTATGGAATAAATCGATTTGGATCCCTCAAATTTACTTGATCCTATCGATTTACTTTCCCGCTCCGGGAATCTATTGACGGTCCGTTTTCGAATGCCCCATCGGTGGTATACATACCTGCACCTCTGAAGCTGTTAGTGCTCATTCTTCTTTCGAGAATAGAATGCTCTCATAAAAAGGAATTTCCCCGAGACTAAAATGAATAAGCTTTTGAGGAGAGAAGAAAGCGAATGTATTGTTGATCTTCTGTTGCATTTTCCTATTCAAGAATTTTCTTATCCTTTCAAATTAATAATACTTTTAGAAATGATATTACTGGCCAATATGAAAAACGTGCTTCAGTGAAGAATGTGTTTCTGAAATATTTCTGGCTGAAAATAATAAATCTCTAATCATGTTTTGCTTACCACGCAACATTTTTATAAAAATCACCTGTTTGCGCATTTTTTCTTTTTTATTTTTATTTTATTAATATATTTATTTCTTTATTTATTTTTGATACATTTGTAATGACCTCCACTTGTAAGTTATCTATGCACTTTTCGTCAACTATTGCATATTAAACAATCCCCATATAAATAAAAACCAATGATCGAGTAACCCGAGTTTCAACAATGAAACTCGCGCAATGGCATGATAATTTGATAATATATTTTGGTAATGTTTAACTCACAGTTAAAGGCTTTATTGTGACAAGGCTGAACTCGATCCGGTAACTTAACCGTTTTACTGGTAAGACAGTCATTTTAGGGGAATGAAGAATCATCAAACGAGATGTTGAAAATTAACGCTATCCGCTGGAGTTAAGGATTAATCCACTGGAGTTAGGGTTAAAATTTTAAGTATCAAAATATCACCAAACAGGCAATTGCTTCGTTCTAATGTAGAAGAGTAGAAACTATTTTCACCCGCCGTACCTTGAGGGGTGACTTTCTAGTTTTTGAATATTTATAAAAGATCTAGATAAAGAATAAGTGGCTTTCTTGCATCTCAGGAGCAAATTCAAAAATTAAACAGAGGCAAAAGCTAAAGAAAGGTTTGGGGTCTTTTTTTATCGATCCACAATTTAAAATAACCTTTCATGGTTGAGAAGAGTTGTGAAATGAACAGTCTAAAGCAGGAAAAAGTCCTAGCTGGCACTCAAATTAGCGTGCACTTATCAAGTGAGAAATGGGTCTCCTACAAAACAGAACGTAATGAACCATTTGATTATGATATATGAAACAAACTCTTTTTGTTTGCACAGAATCCCATAGCTTCATGAAAAATTCCATAATTTCCTGAAGTTATCACTTGCACGCTTGGAGAAGTGCAGGGAGCCCTAAAGAGACTACTTTGAGGGTAATTAGGTTTTAAAAGCTTCAAGTTTGTCAGTTTTTCTTCAGCCAAAGGTTGGATACTTTTCTAACAGCCTTCGTACATTTCAGATGATTTTTTTTAAAATTGCTACAATACAATTTTATGCTTTAAGTAATATCTACATTTATATGTAAATCATGCCTATTGCTGTAAAGATATAAAAGTAAAATAATATAACACAGTAAAAAATCTTACTTAAACATTTAAAAATGTTGTAATTTAGAAACATACATTCATATATAATTAGCTCAACTGACTCTTTTATAAATTAAGGTAACTGCTCTAAAACATCTAATACCGGCGAGGGCTTAAAGAACCCTACGTATAAGGTAGGGGAACCTGGGGGCAAAGAGAAATAGCGGGGCAAAGTGAAATAGTGAAATATTTGCTCTGCTTTTAGCTCCACCTATCTGATATCATTTTATTTATGTTTTAACAACTTTTATGTAGTCTATTCCAGTCAGGAAAAAACTACCGCTTAACATTAAAACATTTGGTAATGCAAGCATTTTTTAAAAAATAATAATCATATTATAATATTTTGCTGCAAATCAAAAATTATTCTTCTTACTATAAAATGGTAAAGTTCTTGTTATTCACATTTTAAATATTAACTGAGACCTCCAAATATTCATTGCAGTAAAAAATTAGTTAATATTGAGCCTATTTGTATTTTAAATAAATTGTTGTCAAGTACATGCGGGGCAAAGTGGATGGGGCAAAGTGAAACAGTTTGTTTCATTTACTCACTCAATCATTTTAATGCAAATCACTTACGTTTTCATTTAATGACTAATTCATTTACATTCCTTTATTTAGTAATTCACTTACTTATTCATTCATTTACTTATTTTCTTATTCATTCATTCACTTATTTTCTTATTCCTTTCATATTTTACTCACTCATTTATTTTTCTTCATATATTAATTGATTTATTCATTTAATTATTCGTTTATTTCAGTATCTTTTTATTTATTCATTCAACCATTTATTTACTGCTTTTTTGATCAAAAATATATTCTATAATCAAATAGAAAATATTACATTAGAAAAATATTTTATTTTTCACTTTGCCCCGTAGGGGAAAAAAAGGTAAAATTTCCCCCTTTTTTATGACTCAGATTTACTGCGAAAAATAAAAATTGCTGTGTCAACGAAAGTTTTATTTTAAAATACTATGTTCTTTCCTTATGTACTGTAATTTTCAAAACAAATTTCTGATTTGTTTATTTTGAAAAAACTCAGTCATCTTAACCATTTCTCTCTGCCCAAACACCTCTAAAATAAGGTAAAGGAAAGTAGTTTTTGTATCACGTCGTTATAACTAAACTAAAAAGATGGAATGTATCAAGAAAGCGGTTCAGATACACTTAATAAATTAAATATCAAACTTTTATCTTTTTTTTTTTTTTCAGATTAAATTTTAGAAATGCCTAAATAAGAAATCTTAACTTGCTTATTTTTTCATTCTTCCTACTGTAACTTCAATTAACCCGTTATGTATATATATTTATGTTAACTACATAATAGTTATTTACATTCCATAAGCTTTCGATAAGAGTCCTTATTCTTGCAAAAATTACAGAGAGGAACTTCCCATCTAAATTTGTTTCCTTTCCTTCAGGAAATTGGCTTTTTCGATTTGATTTGGTGTTCTGCCTTTTCACGCGCTCGCCTGTATTTTTGTTTTCTTCTATGTTGTCAGGTTTACAAAATTCTTCCTTCAATATTTTTTCCCTTTCTCGATCTTTTTTACTTCTACTTTTCTCATTTGTTTCAGAGTGAAAAGTTTTCTTTTGTTATACTTTTTGCAATTTGTATAATCCCAGTTTTGAAACTTTTAAATTCTTCTGAAAACCTGTAAGTTCTTTTTTACCTAGAAGTTCTCCTTTCTTTCTATTCACCCATCATTCAGAGTAATGAGACTAAATTTAGTTTTGCTCCAATAATTCCAGACTAATCAATATTTTATTTTATTGGTGTGGGATGAATTTGAGAGCCGTTTAGGTGTGGTTAAAGCAACATACGGTGTACCCATTACGGCAAACTCTGGCAATAAAAGGTATTACTTTTTGCTGATTAAAATGATTAAGCACAGCCACCTGTCTTATCTAGTGGTCAGAAAAGTCTAACTGCAACAGGAAGGTCCGGGTTCGAATCCCGGCTCGAGCATGGACATACATGGACGTCTCTCCTGTCCTTGTCCTTTATTTGTGTGAATGCGTTGTTATGCTGTGAATGGTTGCCTACCCTATAAACCGGTCCTTATGGCCTGTGTGTACTGTAGAAGTCGGACTTCACACCAAATTTAGGTACAGTTGTAAAAGTTAAGAAGCGCACCCCAAATTGCCATACTAGCTGGCAGACGACAACAACAACGACCTCCCATTACGTTTGTTTTTCTTACTGTGACGATGCAGCCATCAATGTAATTTACGTTTTTTTTTTTTTTTTTTTTTTTTTTTTTTTTTTTTTTTTTCTTTTTTGAGGTGTCATAAAAAATTCTTCTTGAATCTGTGAAGTATTATGACACAAATTTCACATTCATACGACAATTTGTTGCTTTTCTATGAATTTTAAAAATGTGTCAAGGACTTTTCGGACACCCTGTATAACACAAGATTTACTTTAATCAGTTATAAATGTTTCACTTCAGTTCAGAGCTTTAGGCAATATCAAACATATTGAATATACTATCTTTAATAGCCCGATCTCTCCTCATTTTTGCTTTATTTATTTTTTTTCTGTAAAATTTGGCTAAAAAAAGGGCATTTCAGGTTGAAAATCATCCAAACAACCGTCATTTTCACGATTTTAGCACTACACTATCGCAGCGAAAACAAACCTACATTAAGTGCATAGAGATTTACTGCGACGGAATAAGAACCTCTTGCATTTTATTCAAACACTTGATTTCATAACTGCGATTACTATTTACTAATTTTATTTTCAACTAAACTTTAAAAAAAACTGGGATCTCAAGAAATATTCCAAAATATATTTTTACCAAAAAACATTAACATTTAAGCCACTCAATTACCACTAAGAAAAATTTTCTCGACATATTTATGAGATAAATTTCCAAACCAATTCCCTTTACAACAATCCCCTAATAATTTTTGAAAATTTAATTACAAGATCGGAACTTACATATATTATCGTCTGCTGAAAGTCATCTCAATTTATTTAAAATCGTTAAGAAATATCCCATAATCCTTTTGCATCGCCAAATGGATGAAACAAACACTATCACCATTGATTGCACTTTGAATCTAAATATTCGTGAAGCTGACATGGATTACAGCCCTTAGTGGAATCCAATTATCATCTAATTACCACCGTGTTTAAACTGCATGTTTCGAAAGTATTATTTCACCATGATTTAAATTAAGGATGTCATTTGTGAAATATTTCTAACCTCTATTAACCATTTTAATAAATTCATTTCATTCTGCTGAAAGTTAAGAGCAG